>NC_088301.1:44508772-44690401 GCF_032854445.1 Liolophura sinensis | reverse complement strand
GACTACTTTGTGGCCTAATGGTTAGAGCTTCCACCTCTAAGTCAGGAAACAGGGATTAAACCTGGGTCTGGTCATACACTGAGAGGTTAGAGCAAGGAAACAGAACTGGTGGGCCCCGTGTCAGTATAATGTGGTGGGGTGTCATGTCGGGTGTATTCGGCATAATACTTCAGCGGTGGTAGCAGTTTGGCAGCACGTGGACGCCCAGCCACCAGTAGACACGGCATGTACACATACTTAATGACTCCTAGTTGCCATATGACAAAATTGTGATGTACGACTTAAAACCCCAAGCGTACACTTTTCATGTTATTAATGACACCAATTCCATAACAATG
The DNA here is from genome assembly GCF_032854445.1 of Liolophura sinensis. NCBI lineage: Eukaryota > Metazoa > Mollusca > Polyplacophora > Chitonida > Chitonidae > Liolophura > Liolophura sinensis. Next base: position 44,690,063 of record NC_088301.1, on the reverse strand, counting down.
GTTTGGGCTAACAATTAAAAGACCCAATTTTCTCTTCCAAAGTTTACAAAGGTTATTGCAAAGTGTTGCCTTACACCAGGTGTAGGTCATTTGGCTTGTCTAAATGCTGAATTCACAAATACTTGTTTCATTTGTTTTGTTTTAGTTTTTTTTGTTTCTTTTTTGTTTGTTGTTGTTTTTTTTTTTTTTTTTTTTTTTTTTTTTTTTTTTTTTTTTGTTCACATGCCTGATAAACCTTACAGAAACCAAAAGGAATTATATTGATTTGTGTGATCTTACTATTATTATTATTACTATTACTATTAGATTTGTGACTCACTGACTTGTAAGTCTTGTGTTAAATGGCATGTTTCAGAATTCTGACTTCACATTTGGATGAAATTTGCTTGAAAAAGTATTGACCCTGTGTTAAAGTCAGATTGTGAATAGGAGAGAGTTTTCTTTAAAAATTAACAAATCTTCCTGCGAAACATAAAGACTGCATTGGCATTATTTTTATATATGGTTTTAATATCAGTCACAGTAGAAATAATGGGCTGAATGAACACTGCAGAAGCTAAAATTATTGTTGGCTTTTGTGCAGATTCAAGACCTGCGCGAGAGGCTGCGAGAAAAGGACTCTGGGATAGAGAAGAAGAGCAAGCAGGTGCAGTCTGCACAGGCAGACAAGCGAAGGACAGAGACTGAGATTGCAGAGCTGAAGGATCATCTGGACATCAAGGACAGAAAAGTAGTCGTCTTACAGAGAAAGGTAAAAAACCCATCCATCATTGGACAGCTTGTCTAGTTTGTTACAGTATGTAGTTTATGTGGGTTTACTGTATTTGTATCTACTTGCATTACACTGTTTCTTCAACTTTTCTGCATGGTCACCTGGTGTTGTTTTAAGCATATCTTATGGGCATTGCTCTGCATAAAATGAAAACAGTTGTATTTTCTGTGAAATGCTGATGTTGGGGAAATGTTGTAAATTATTGCTCAAATCAAAAAATTAATATGGGTGAATAGTTTTTACGGTTAAAATTAATATGGGTGAATAGTTTTTACGGTAGCCCTAAAACATATGAAAAAGGATGAAGAAATAGGGTAGTAGTTTACTGTTTGGTGTTTAATACATTTTCTCGTACAGGCAAAAGGAGTGTAAGCTTTGTGCGGGAGATCACAATATGACACTAATTTGAGAATGTCCTAGTGATCTTCTTCTTTTTTATGTATGTGGCTGTATAATAGTATGTCATTAGTTCTCCACATAGAGCTCTTAATATCTTCTGAGGTAAATATACAGGCAGCTAAATGTACCATTAGATTGAGTTATAGGGTATTCCATGAGTGAATGGAATTTCAGTATAAATGCACCTGGTGCACAATTAAAGCCAAGTAGCATTATTTAATGGTATAACCTTGTTGATATTTGAATGTATAGAAAATATGTTCATACAGAAATCCTTGCATATCCATGACTGTGGTTTTCATAAGGTCCATTTCCAAATGCAAATGCTCACGTAAGCCAGTGATATTGCTTTCAGAGTCCATTATGATGTAAAACCTATTGAGTATTGATTTTAGCTCTTAATACACAGTAAATATTATTTAACTATTAAGAGTATCCTGGCAACCTATTAAATTTTAGCTTCAGCATGGGTATTGCTTTCCTTTTAAAGCAAAGACATGTTTTTGTTTTCTTCAAAATTGGTTTGTGTTGAAAACAGTGCAGTATAGTGTTTGTTAGCCTCTGGCACTTGTACTGTTCATATGAAGTTCTGAACCTTACCATAGCGTTTTGTAATTTGGCATACATCAGAGGTTCTAAATGTACATGCTGTGACCCACTCTTTCCACCCAACATTGAAAGCTGGACAGGTCTGTTTGTCTGTGGTCAGGAGTGTTGGTACATGTAGGTAGATCAAATTTTTTACGTCTTACAGTGTATCTATTAACATGAGCCATTCACATAAAGACATTGAAATTTTGGTAAGATATTGTAACTATTGCAAATTTGCTCTTGTCTTATATTCCCTAGTTTGCTTTTCTGTAAATACATGTATGTTTTTATCTTAATACCAGCCTGCCAAAGCTAGTTAGCAGCATGCTACAGCAACAGAAGCTATGTTGTGGAATATAATGAATACCATTTTAATTTCTTGTTGTACATGTATGGATGGCCTTTATAGTGCAAGGCTCTTTAAAGGCTCTTGACTTTGAATTTTGTCATGATACAGAGATCAGTATAAATTACTGACATTGAGCAGGATAAATGTGCCATCTCCTTCTCAGCAACTGTGTAAACAGTCTCTTCCGTTTATCCTGTTTTATCGAGCTTTCCAAGTTGGCCAGTGTGACAGGCATTCATTATGAGCAATTACCTTAACTAAAGCACAGTGTATGCCACAAGCTTTTATATATAGCCTGATACAGAGTGCGCTCAAATTATGTTTCCCTCAGCTAAAGTGTATTTGCATTGATTTTTACAGGCCCATTCATGCCGTCTACTGCAAATACGAGCACTCTCCTGTCAACTGTATCCATACATTATAAAAGTGCAAGTCAAGTAGACCATTAATGTAGTAGTTAATGAGAGAAAGAATTCATCCCAGATATTTTTTAAAATGTTTTCTTTCATTTCAGACACTTAGTGGTTAGTACAGTTTTAACTGAGGAAATAATTAATGCACTTCTAGTAAATAGAGAGACCTCTATGACCAAGGTGGTTAGAACCCAAGATCCTCTCATCAGTGTGGTCATTGTGAGTTCAAGTCCAGCTCATGCTGGCTTCCTTATCAGGGTTGGGATTAAGCAGCGATCGCTTGTTCTCCACGAGCTATGGCTGAGATTCAAATATTTTACATTCACAGGGAAAAGGCCTTTAAAATCTGAACCGCAAGATGTGTTTAAGTCGATTTACTCCGGCACTTAAATACTGTCAGCATTTTGCACGATGAGCATCCCGTACTCATAGCAGTCTATGTAGCATTTCGGATATTAAACGCGCCTCCACACTAAAGACTTCTACGTTACTAAGCATGCTGAAAATCAGTTAAAATGGTCCATTGATCTCCCGTGAAAATGTCAAAAAGTAAGGGGACAATTTCTGAGTCTGTCACAAAAAAAAAAAACATTTTTTTCGCTGGACTTTTACAGCGACTTTACATATGAAACGAATGAGAACAAATGATTGACCAGACTCCAATGCAAAGTACTAGCATGTTCGTAACATATTTCCAAGATTCGCAGCAAGGCAAAGATTTGAGGCATCAGTGGACAGTCACTGCAGTCCCTCACAAACTATGTGGACAGCGTAACTTATGTCCACAAATCCAATGTGACAAGACATGTCAAGTCCAGGCATGACTTTGCATGACTGGGCAAAGTGAAAATTCTGTTCAGTTGCACAACGAGAAATATCAACGACAACAACAACATGCAGTGTGCGCAGCACGAGTGACGCCAGTGACAGTACACCTAGTGGCAGTTCAACATCACAACAGGGGTCTCCCATTCAAAAATTATTCTTAAAATGTGTCACAGTGTGCTTTATTCAACAAAACGAATTGTTTATTTTACAGTGAGGTCTATCCATTGCGTAAATCACTTTTCACTGGAGAGGCACAATGAACAACATTACAGACTTTTGCAGAACAATATTCTGTCAGATTTAACTAATCAATAACATATATTGAATGAACGGTTGGTAACCCATTTTTATAGTGAGTTACCACACATCAAAAAGTGGCAACCTGCAAATAGGTTACCATCACCAGAGCTTAATTCCAACCCTGCTTATGTAGGAAGGTCTGCCAGTAACCTGCAAATGGTGGTGGGTTTCCCCAAGGGCCTGCCCACCATAATGCTGGCCGTCATCAAATATTCTTGAGTACGGCATAAAACAGTGTTTTTTGAAAGTAGCAAGTCAGTAATTCCAAGAATTACCTGTATACAAAAAATAACATACACACAAGAAACATAAGGGGTCGTTAAGGTGTATCTCCATGCCAAAGAAACTTCAAAGACTGACTCATAACTCGTGTAATGCTGGCCGCCGTCACATAAGTGAAATATTCTTGAGTACGGAGTAAATCACTATTTGCATAAATAAATCTAATGGATAGAAATAAGATTGATATAACCAGTTTCTCATTTACTACTTGCTGTGTTGTATTCACATATATGGTTGTGTGCTTTTGTAGGTATGTGGCAAATTAAGGCATGAAAGCGTATACAACTGTCTTAAAGTTAACAAATCGTATTGAGACGCCATCTTTATTATCAAAACCTAGATGTACATGCATGTTAGCTCAAAATTGTATAAAGCACACACAAAAGTAATGTACATACAGCTTGAAACTTCAGTCATTACTCTTGCGTGCCTGCAAAACGAAAATGAAGTTTTGCGGAAATTTTAGGGGGCCTGACTCAGCAATAATGTTTGGTGGGATTTATTTTCCTTTGTGTTGAACTAATTTAGGTGCCCGTGAATTTTGGTTTCCCATTTCCTGTGTTATAGATAGAGAACTTGGAAGAAACACTTGCAGAGAAAGAGAGTCAGCTGGTGTTACTGCGATCACAACTTGAGACCCTTCCACTGGAACAGAGCTCACATGAAACTGCCATTGCAGCATTACATGAAGCAATTGCAGAAAAAGAAAGACAGATTGATAGGTGAGTAATAACCATTTAATAATATGTATTACTGTTAGGTTTTTAGGATTACTGACTGTAGGTACAAGCTATTAATCTTAAAATCTGTCAAAGAAAAATTTAGGTACAGTAGAACTTAATGATGGAAAAAATCATGGAATGAAATTTTACACCTTATAATTATACTGCACTAAAACAAGTGATGGGAAGTTTAGAGCAGTATTTGTGTTAGGACTGCTATAGTGATGCTCCCACACAGAGATTATCAAGAGCTCTCATAAATACTGGGCCAGGGAGTTTAGAACTGAATTGGCCATACCTGCTACACGTAAGATTTACAAATAAGCAGCCTTGGCACTTCCCTAGCTTGCCACTCATCAAAATGGTATAGACCAAGTCTTGGTCAGTCAGCCATCAGTACACAATGACTGGGTGGGATGTGGTGTCTGATATGTGTCTTCATCATGGTATTTTAGTGAGTCACCACAATAAATTGAGACCAGCTGCTACAAGGATACACTGTTGTGAAAATGTCCAAAATGTAAACTGTTAAAATGAAACTATGTTATTATGAAAGGTGTGTTGAACTCAAGTCAATAATCCCAAGAATTGCCTGTATACCTGTAATAACAAATACGCAAGAAACACTTTGACAAAAATAAGGTACTGTTAAAGGCTGTCTTCATGGCCTAGGAAACTTCCAAGACTAACTCATAGCTATCCAGGTTTTCTTACAACCCCTGCCTCCCCCCCCCCCCCCCCCCCCCCACCCACACCCTGCCCACCCAAAAAGGTAAAGAGTTGCACTTGTAAAATATGACTAAGAATACTGAATTGTTTTTGTCTTTATTGCAGACTGAAAGAGCAGAGGGAAAAATCAGACACTGAACATCAAGAGGAGTGTGAAGTCTTCCTTAAACAGATTGCTGAACTAAAGTCACGCCTTGAGACACTCCAGTCAGAACTCACCGACAAACAGGTAAAGGGGAGTAACCATTGTGGTCGCACAGATCCAAACACACATTCTCTAGAGTGTAAAATTTTGAATGTGGTTGCATAATTTGTGAAGTATGAATATCTTAAATATTTGTTTCAGGCTTTGGTTTTGATGAATGCATGATATGTTCATGTTAAAGATTGCCCTGAACTCTTTTTTTCTACTGGCAATACGCATTTAGCAGAGTTCAACTTTCATTGAGCTGTATAAGTGCAATATTCTTGAGTGTGGCATAAAATACCAATGAAATAAAAAAATAATTCACAAATATGCCCTGCAAACCTGTACGTTATTTATAAGAAAAGCTATCAATAACTTGACTGTTAGTGTATTCCTGCTGCTCCCGTCTCTGCCACACATAAAACTAACCACCATTGTATAGGTTAGCCTAACTTTTGTTGGAAAGCAACTTGTCTCCCACCAATATGGTTTGCACTTCTGTGCATCACATGTGGGAAAGTGCATCAGTTACTGATAAATATTTAAGTATGCAGTTAAACAAGTCAAAACTAGAATCCAGATGTCCAAAATACTCCCCCTCCCCCCTTACATCTCCCAACATTTCCATATGTGAAAGAAAGAAAACTCAGAAAACCTTAACAGAAATGACAGGACTTCATGTCCCTGGGTTCGTCTTCATATAGATTGTTTGATGGGCCATTCATGGTGCTGCACTGATGGCACTACCAATACCTCTAGTTTGAACAGAGAAAAGTAGCGATCACAAGAGACTACAGTATACATGAAAATCCATTATTGCACTAAGGGAGTAATTTTGAAAATAATTACACGATTGTAATTAAACTTAAGCGTGCACAAGTTTAGATTATAGGGAGGATGGTGATTCAGTTGGTTAGCGCGCTAGCGCAGCATAATGACCCAGGAGTCTCTTACCAATGCGGTCACCAATGATAGGTACTGTGTGTGCTATGTTCATCAAAATCAGCAAAGTACTTTGGGAGGAGATTTATGGACAAATTTATGGACAAAGTCATTTCTACAGACAGACAGATGGACGGACAGGGTGATCCCAGTATATCTCGCCTTACTTCATTGTGAGGGGTATAAGAAACAAATTTAACTTGTTCTTAAACAAGAATCAAATAAATAAATGTTTAAACTATCAGCGTATATTGATCTCAGTGCTATTTGCTTTGAAAATGTTGATGTGATTTTGCTTTCAGACAGAACTCTTCAGCTTGCGAGAAGAAACATCTGTGTTGAGTCAGACAAATTCCAGGCAGAGTCCCATCTCAAACAAACTCAGCTGGAACTGATGCAAATGTCACAGGACCTGGAAGCTTTAAAAGCACAACAAATTCAGGTGGAACAGGTGTGTTACAGAGGGTCAACAAAACAGCTTTTTTGGTCAGTTAAGACACTCATGGCAGATAGTTGATAAATAACCATTCCATGAGATTTAATTGATTTGATTATGATTGGTGGCTTATATTGCATTGTCAGTTGGTCTGAATGACTGGCTGTGTGCTCATTCATCAGTTTGTTTTTCTGTGAACTGTTTGGTGTTAATACTGTATTCACAGAAAATGCTTCACTAAAGTACTCCAAAGTTGAGGCATGTTTATACTTACCATTGACACAGAAGTCAATTGAAAATAGACCCCAACAGGTGTATCTTCCAGAATTTTGTACCAGTATATTCTTTTATTGACTGTACATATACATGTTAATTAGCATGTAGTTTTTTTGTTCTGGATGTTGGCTGTTTTGCAAAGTACTAAATAATTGGTTTTCATTCAGAACTTTAAAGTTTTAATCATTTTGCTTTGCCTCTAAACTATTGAGAAAGATTTAGATGACCAAAAGTGTCAGTAATTGATATTATTTGTGAAATGTCTTCTTATGCCTTACTATAAGTCTTTGAGGGAAATCAGAAATCAGTTCATTTAGATAGATCAAGGATACAGTGTGATACCTTAGGATACACACAGGCAGCATCCATGTTTCATTATCTACATGCATGACATCTTTTACGAGCCCAACTAAATACCTTAGTACATTATGAGAGAAAATCAAGGTTTGCTTCCATTGCCTTTGCTATAGGAACGACAGGCAATGGTGTCTCATGAGACCCAGACGAGCGAAGAGCTCAGACAGACTGACCAGAAGGTAACGGAGCTGACCGCCACTGTGGACGGTTTGAGAGAAGAGCTGACCAAAAGCCAGACTGAGCTAGACAGACTTTTGGAGATCCTCAAGGTGGCAGAGAATGAGAAGCACAGCAAAGATGAGCAGATAAAGACATGACAGAGTGAGTTATAAATTCAGTGCAGTAGCCAGTCATTTAAAAAAACTAAATGTGTATGTCCGTCAGATTATTTGTTCGGTGGGTTCGAAAACAACTGAAGACTGTAAATTATTTTTCTTTTTATTATGGACAGTAGTTTCTGTTTATAGCTTTGTAGCTCTTTAAATGGTTGTATGATGTTCATAACTTATCAGAATGGTTTGTACAGTGTATATATATAGATGCTGACAGTGTCTTGAAAAAATCTTTTTCCAGCATCCAGCAATTACTTTAAGCCCATCTGTGTATTTAAAAGTTCAAGTACATCACTTTTATCTTGGCTTAAACTTGGATAACTGCAGAATATTTATTCCTAGTAGCCAGGACAGTGAGAATTTTGGCAATAGAAAGATGGGAAATATGTAGAGGGTATGAACCTTTCAGTACAAATAAGCCTAAAACTTATTAAAAAGAGAAGAGTGTTCCCAAATTTAAGAACCCACATTGTGTTGTTGCTGAAGCAGGTATATTACTATTATACTGTTATATAAATGAAACTATTTCCCCCCATTCTGTTTCAGAACCATTAAAGACTACAAACAGAAAATGGGAACATTAAAAGAAATCAGCAAACTGAGAAAAAAAAGAGTGCTCACCTGTTGGAGGAGGCTAGAAAACGAGAGGATGATCTCAGTGGAGATTCGGCCCAACTAAAGGTATCAAATTTTCTGTAGCATTGAACAATTTTGCAAGGTCTGTTTAGTTTTAAGGAAATAACAGATTACATGTGGATACCAATCTCAGTTCTAAAGCTGTTTTCAAGCTAATGGGTACAGAAGATCATATGAGCCGAAGGGTAAGTTATGACTAAGAACAATTGTTATTATCTGTTTGCATAATAATTCCACATAAATTTTTTAAATGCCCATCAAATATGTCCTCTACATAGCTTTCAAAGATTTGTGTGTAAAGAAAAGGTAAATGTTTTCATATCATTAAGGCATCACAAATGCTGATGGTGTACACATGCAGTGAAATAATGAAATTCACATGTTTTGTTTAGTGTTTGTGAACTTCTTACATTTTTTAATTGTAGAATGTGATGAAGCAGAAGGAAGATCGCATTGAAGAGTTGGAGGAAGCATTAAGACAGAGCGTTCGGATCACAGCAGGGACAGAGCAGCAGGGGGAAAATAGATCAAACTCAAAAAACAGGTGACTCATCTCTCTCAGCCTTGATGCGATGACTTGGAAAATCTTGAAAATATAGTTTAAACCTAATTCCCTTTTTTATGGATGTTTTTTTTTATGCATGAAACATCAGTGATTAAAATTACCCTGGCAGGAATGCTAAGCCTGGCTAGTACTATAAAGTGACGTATTTTTTTTCTGTGTGTAATGAAGGCGTTAAGAAAAAGTTTTGAATCCAGGAGAAAGGCATGTTTAAAATGTTGAAAGTACATGTACATTGTATAAGTTAATTCTGTGTGTTTTTTATGTGAATATTGATGATTATCCAGATTGAAGAGTTGAATCAGGAGTTGACAGCAAGCAAAACAAACAGATGGAGGAGAATGCTGCAAAGGTTGAGGGGCTGACCAAGCAGTTGTCTGACCGAGAGGCCCAAGGTCAAGAGGATGCAGGCGGAGAGAAGAAAACATATGGAAGAAGTTTACGAGATGAAGTATGCCAACTTTGGAAGAAAACAACTTTTTTTTTTTTTTTAACCATAGATAATTTTTTGAACATAGTTAATTCCACTTTGTTTGGAGAAAATCAAGGCCGAATTTCACAAAATTTCAGAAGTTAGTTTATCGTAACTTTTCTCATAATAGGCGTCGTCTTATGGCACTGTAATCTATAGACAAGTTCTGTGGGAAAATAGTTGAAAGAAGTATGACTTGTGAAGTTTTGTGAAGTGGGCCCAGATGTTTAGTATATTCTGTGGTAAAATAAAATTCACTGTCTAAAACGAGTGTATGGAGTTTTGCGATAAGTAATCTATGAAAGAATCCAGTCTAATCAGGATTCACAGTAATGGTTACCATAATGCTAGCAAGTCACAACTGGCATACATGTATAGTACACACAGTTTTTTGGAAAACGTTTTGGCTCTCAAACTTTTGGCTGCCCAGACCTAAACAAGCTGTATTAAAGCTAACAAGTAATTAAACAAAACTATAATGGTTTACCAATAAAAAGTTAAGTTCCCATCTAAATTTCTTTCATTCAGAAACTTAAAAGCTTTTAGAAAGCATAATTTTGAGTTGCATTTTTGAAATGTCCCTTATGCACAGTCACAGTGTCACCATTAAAGTTTTGGGATCTGAAACTTTAATGTTTTTCCCAGACATGGCTCTTGCACATTACGTGTTGTTAGCTAGATGTTGGGGCAAAATTCAGTTTGTATAACCTGATTATTTTGATGAAGAGAATGCATTATATACTTCTGTTTCAGGCAAGAAGCAACCCAGGCAGCCATATGTGAAAAAGACGCCAACATTGCTCTGCTTGAGTTAACTAGTACAAAGAAAATTAGGCACACAGAGCAGATGGAAAAACTTAACCAAGAAAAAAGAAAGCTGCAGGAACAGCTTAAAGAAATTGTAAGTTATAGGCAGTCTGAATAGGTCTTCGCCAAATTATTTCTCCTAAATAAATAGAGCATCATTCTTCCACAGATGTTTTTTTTTAGCTTGCCTGTACAAAGTACAGGTATAGCTTATGTCATACCCTGAGCATCGGCATTGTTATCCAATAAGAGGGAAGCAGTGATGAGCAAAATTTTAGGGAGGGTATGCGTAAAAATACTGCAGATGTTGAGCTCAGGTTTTACATACAAATATTGATTCCATTGCTGATTCCCCTTTGTGTATATTAAATACTGTAAATTGTACAATTCAAGAGTCCATTGCATATTAGAATCAATGTTAAGCACTACATGTATGTTCAGGGTAGTATCTTGAAAAGTACTACATGTATTGATCTCAGTTTTTAAACACATATAGAGCATAATAACACAAAGGGGATGTTCCATCAATGATTCATTGTGTGCATATTAATCACAGTAATTTATAAAATCTCAAATTTGGTGTATTGTGCATTAGAATCAGTGTTAAAGTAAAAGATGTGTGTGGTATCTCAAAAAGTACCCGTGTTTTGAGCTGAAGTTTTACATGCGTATAAAGCACAAGGGGGATGTTCCATCATTGATTCACTGTGCGCATATTAATTACCTAATCTATTATGCTGAAGTTTTGCATTCTTGCGTCTCTTACGGGCACGCTCTTTGGAGGCCTTGTTAATAAATCAAAGTTAAGCACATGATGGTGATAGGTGGGAGTTCTGAAAATGGCAAATCAGGTTTAAAAGCAGCATGAGACCCTGTCTTCAACATACAGAAGTGCAGTAATTGAGCTGAACAAACTGAAAATGCACCTTTCTAAAAGTAAATTCTGTTTTGGAAAAAAATACTGGACTTATTTTGGTTTTGTAAACTGATTTGGAAATCAAGCTTTGGCTATATGTCCTTATGAATTAGAATTCAGTTCAAATACAGCAGACAGACTGCACAAAATCTCTCAAATGGATACCAAAAAATGGACTTCATCAAAGACTTATCAGCAGTTCTACTGCCTGAAAATTAGAAAATAGTTCTCATGTTCACAACATTTTGCCTGCTTTGCCTGTTTGATTAGACAATTGAGTAAAGGCCTACCTCAGTAAGAATATATGTCGTTTTATGATGTAGGTGTAAAGTTATCGATGCATGGAGCTTAGGAGGCATTAAAAGACTACCAGAGAGTGTGTTATTGAGCATTGTTTGCTAATCATGTTGTTTTAACGTGTCGATATTTTAGACTCAGAACCGTATGAGACTGATGCAGACTGACCCAGAACATAGCCATGAGAAAAAGAAGGAAAAAGGATCCCTGGCTAAAGCCATGAAATCAGCACCCCCAGATCAGGTAATGTCATAATCTGACTTCCTCGTTTCCTTGTTTTATTTTTTACAGCCATTAGACAAAAACATAACAGATTGCCATTACATAGGGTGCACACCTCAGTGTGAGGTATAGATGAGGTTTACACTCTATCTAGATTACCTGAAGGTGTACTGTACCTCAAGTTATACCCCAGCCATATGCCTGTACTTTGATGTACCTCAGGAACTTTGAAAAAAGATCAACACTTAGAAGATGTACCTCATGTACACCTTAGAAACTTAGAAAGCTTTTGAGTGGTTTTTGAGCACAAGATAATGTACCTCAGAAACTTTGAAGAAAATCAACACTTAGAAGATGTACCTCAGGTAAAAAAAGTAAATGATGTATCTCATGTACACCTGACAAACTTTGAGAGTTTTTGATTATTTAGTGGTCATGTACCTCAGGTACACCTCAGCCACTCTTTTAAAGTTTTAAAACAAGAGATCAGATTTACATTTTACTTTAGACAAAATGGTGAGTGCAAAATTACAAATATTTTTGTGCAATAGAAAAATGTTTACTAAATAAATGTAAGCCTTTGTTTCATGATATAATGACTTGCCATTCAGTGTGCAAATCTTGACCTGTCACAGAACATGGATATATTGGCCCCTGATTATTCTAAGATGGCTGCCCTGAACAAGGTGCATATGTATTCCAGGCTGTGGGAAAATAACCCAATTGTGCACTGATTGATGCTTTCTGGGACAGAATTTGTAATTTGTGTGGGCACATGAACAGTTCTAAAAGGCATAGAAATGGAGTAGCACTAAATTTTGATTAAGCAGCTATTTTGCAAGACAGATCAGAAGCTAGAGACCACATGATCTTGTTAGTAACAAATGCTGTTGGTGAAGAAAATGGTCCTCCCAATGTTATTGCATAGGAAAACGCCTATTTTTGAATCGCAATCTTGTATACATTGGATTTGTATAATTTTCAGCTTTCCAGATAGTCTGAGTATTTCTGCAGAGCTTTCATGATGCTATTTTGTACAACTGGGCCTTACTGGTCACCAGAGATGTGGCAAAAAGTTATGTTTTCCCCAATGATTTAACATTGGGCGGCCATTTTGTTTTCGACACAAAATGGTGGTCACATGACCCCCAACTTCCGACCCGGCCTACAGCATAGAGCCTCATGTAAATGTATTTCACTGTTGTTGTAAGTCAGCTGAGATTTACACATACTCTAAGCAAAGAACAGGATGCACTGACAAACTTACTTAAATTTATCTATAATTTATACAGCCAATATTTAAATGTTCTGAGCTTGTTTTCTATCAGAATAAAGGTGAAAACAGTGTACAACCACCTTGCCTATAAGCATGTACCCCATCTATACCTCAGTTACACCTCAGGCATCATATTTTTTACCTAATATTTACACTGAAGTGTACTATAGGTGTACTTGAGGTACTAATTTGTATAATTGGTAGTACCTCTCACCTTTAATACACGTGAGATACACATCAAGTATACCTCAGACACACCTCAGTTCAGATATGCCACACCCCTATGGTACACCTTAGTGGTACCTTAAGTATACCTCTAATACACCTTATGAGGGTAAGGGTAGCCAAATTAATGAAATTTCTATGTCTTCATACTTGTGTCGATCATTGTAGTTTGTATTTGAATTCATTTTTCAGTTGAGAGCTTCTCCAAGCATTTACAAGTACATTCTACAGCTAGACCAAACATTATTTTATCATCACATGTTATGTGGACTAGAGAAATTGATATGCATGCTCCCTCAGCTCCTTTGTACTGCAAAAAAGCTTAGTGTGTTGGTGTTTGTAAAAACAAGCAAAGAGAAAAGAAAATAATTTTCTGGGTCCTCATACTAGCATGGGTGGTACATTTTGAAAGGGACACAACTCTTTATCTTTATTTTGGATGCTTTATTAATGTATAATTTAAAGGAAATTCTAATATTTGTTTGGGAATGACAGGACAATGTATAATTTGATTTTGACATATAATGCATGTGTGTATTAATGATTTGTATATGAAATATATCAAATCTGCCAGAGTTTTGCAATTTAGTTTACCATTTGGGGTACATGTATTAATGTGTTAGATCCTGTTGATCAGACACACTGAGAAATCACTACATTTACTTGTGAAAAGTCTAGGTTAGAGTGCAAAATATAAGATAAAATAAAGTTTCATATTTTTCGCCTTCACTTTATATATTTATCACGTTTTTGTTGCATTCAGAGATAAAGAGTTTCTAAAGATCAGTTTGAAGAATCTTAGTTCCATTGATCAGATTTGCCACCTACATGTTTTGTTCATCAGGACCACATTGTGCATGCTTTACAGTAATAATAAATGAATGACAAAATAAACCCTGTTATTAAGGGAATAAACCAATGAAGTTCAATATCATCATGCTTCTGCTAGTCAACGTTTTTGTAAATTAAATGATTTATCCATCTTTGCATTATGTTGAAATTTTTATTACTCTGCACTTATTTGTTTTCTTTGTTCATTTTCTGAAGTTTCATATAAATATGTTGATACATTTGTATTATAATCAAGAATGTGCTTACATGTGGAAAGAAGTGCTTGTCTATAATTTGAATGCTGAAGTCTATGTTGAAATTTGCTTCAACAGAGCCAGATTTGCATTAAGTACCCTTACAAATTTTACGGACTAAAAGGCAGGACAAAGCTGTTGTCAGATTAACTTGTTATGACCCTTGGTTTGATAATGAACAAGTGCTGCTACCAGCGCAGACAAGCACCTGTTTCCAGGCTTGTTTTTAATGTATCACAGCTCGTGTCTCACCATTTTGTTTTTCTCTTCTCTTATTTTATTCATTTTCCGGGATGGCTCTATTAGTTTAAAAAACCCTAAGCCCAGAAATGTTTTGTGAAAGAGGCCAGCTTAGATATTCGTGGATTTGTAAGTACCATTTGTCTGTCTGTCTTGTAAATGCATAGATGTAGTAGAATTTTGCTTGAATAAGTCCGTGTAAATCCCTGCCCATGCATATTTGTTTGCTTCCCTTTGTCTTCACACACAAATACATGCTGACTGTACCTTTGCAATGGCAAAACAGCTGTTATTTTCACTACACAAAAATAACCTTTTTTAATTGATGAAGTTCTCAAAGTATTTAAGTTGCACAATTTATTGTCTTCAGGATGTACATTTTTTTCTGTTAGATTTGAAATTTAAGTGGCCTAATGTTAACATTTAAGTGATTTAATGTTAAAAGGAAGGGTTGAGTTAATTTGTAATTATGCACCTATTTATCGTGTAAATCTCCATGAGCGGTAATAGAAATCCTAATGTGTAATAAGGAAATGAAGACTTCACATAGAGCCATTGTTGCAGTGACTGGCTGTGGTCAAACTTTAGTTCAGTAGACATTATCTCTGTTTTTTGGTTTTTTTTTTTTTGGTTTTTTTTTTTTTTTTTTAAGAAAACGCATGAATATAAGTAACCAGTAGGTATTTCTTTTTGCTGTGCTGGTCATTTGATTAAGCTTGCTTGTTAACATCTGGATTTCATTTACAAATTGATTAAATTTAAATTTTGTTCTTTGTGAAGTCGGGCATGGGGAATATGCTTTAATTTTTTTGAATTAATAGATAAAATTTCTTCTGTTATGCAACTTCACACATGATTTTCAGAAATTTTCTCAATTCTTTTAAGATATTACAATTTAACTATAACTTCGAACACATTGTAGACCTGTTCATCTAAAAATAACAAACCAGTTTTTCATCAGAAATATTATTTTGTACGTGGCAGGTGATTCGTGTAATTCGTAAGACAGAGCACAGCAAAAAGCGCTTACAAACTTTGATTGACCAGTTGGTGGCTGCCTGTTTGGACATTGACCCACAGTTACTCGAAGGCCTTCCTCGACTGCAGCTTGGCCTCCGCGTCAGTGTCAGCACCCTGAGATCACTGAGCAGAGAACAGGTAAGGTGATCAACACACCTGCTGAATGTCACCCTTTACCTAAGTGGATAGATTGTGGAATGACCTTCAGGGTTAACCAGCTTGTGTCTTTGTGGTTTACCTCTGTAAATCAAAATGTCACTTTATAGAATTACAGGTACATGACAAACAGTGTATTTTTACAACTTAAACGACCAGTACAAGTGTATGTATGTTTAGTTTATATATTTCTGTATTTTCTATATTAGTACTGACCCTATTATCAAAGATGTGGCTACTGCAACCGGTTTACAAGTGTACAGTTGATTTATACACATTTGGTAACTTTTCTTTTCATCTTTGATAATGGAGTTAGTAGTACCTTGACAGCTCAGAAATATAGAGAATGAAAGTGTATACAGTTGTGTTGCTCATTCTTTACATGGTGAAGATAGTGACATTAGCCCTTACTAGAGTTGGTAGTGTATTTTCAGCAGTTACAGGCAGCTCTATTTCTTCATATGTCAGGAGGAGGGTCCGTCAGTCAATCAGATTTATGGCCATTCTGTCTTTTAACATGTGCCGTTCCTTTAACAAGTTGTCTGAATAGACGCAAATATTTTGTGGGTTATCTCAGCTATTGAGAATGTGCGCGTCACGAAAAAGAAAAAAAAACTTACAAATTTTAGTGACAGCAGTCTTTTACTGAGGAACCCATGATGTGTTGCAGGATGTGTGGAATTTGGCAACAAAAGTTGCAGATTGAAGTCTAAAGCTCATTCCATATAGCCAGGAAACACCAGATTGTTTTAAACACTACATACATGTTTTGGATAATGGTTATACTCATTGTGATAAGATACATTTTATTGAAATCATATTTTATGGGGTGTTCCTTGCCTGTCTTGATTTTTACAACAGAGCAACAACACAGAAAAACTGAAAGTAGCAAGAATACTGTTAGTGGCTTCAAGATTATATTCTTAGCTAATTCTATGCACAGCGTAATGGGTGTTGAGAAGCATGCAAATTAAACCCAAATTAAAAGAGTGGAAGTGTTCCACAGTATTATATCTATAATTTAATATGCGAACAGATATTCATGGTTAAAGTATCATTTTTTGTGTGGATGCTATTTAATATTTTTGCCCCCAAGATCTACATTTACATAAAATACATCACCTAACTAGTTGTTATTGAAATTCATTCAGCTCTCTTTTTTTCTGTTGTAGTTGTTATTTGAGCTCCATCGATGTGACACAGAATGTAAAGGCCTACAGAGTTATGCCAATATCCTGCTTCAGCGCCTTGGGTCCGTCTGTCCAGAAATATTTGACTCTTTTCTCATGCTACTAGAGTCGTCAGATACTGAAAGTTGTACAAGTGCTTGTGAATCTGTGTGATGTACACTTCCTATAGGGACTTATGAATCTTTACCTAGTTACAAATGTTATAATGGGAATGACCCATTACATAGCCTGGCAGTGATATGAAGATATGGAATATGTTGGTTTTCTCTGTGATTTGTATAGTTGTAAATGAAATTGTTGCTCTGTCTGAGAAACCATGTCAGTTTTTATTTGTACTCAGATAAAGGTTTCAACTCTTCAGAGAAAACCCCCTCACCTTGTAAAAAAATGCATGTAGAAGTTATGACTAGGTGCTCTTCTGTATGTACATATAGATATCATAAAAACCTCACTTGAAGCTACTGATATCCATCGTTAGGAAAATCCCACCCTTTGTCAGAAGGGGTGTAGCTTGTCTGTGATTATCACATGTTGGTGTACATTATTAAATGTGTAGCAATTTTAATCCCATCGTTTTCTATTATAGCATTGTACATGATTTTAAAGAGGACAAAAAATTTTCTTCAGAAACATTTTCATTTTGTAGCGTGCCATATTGATTTATGCTCTATATTTTGTTTCTGTGACTGGGAGTAAAGATTATGAATATGTGCTCCCCACATGTTTTCATGAATTTACATGGCACCTCCATGGAGAGGTAAAGGTGACACAGTAGGTATCTACTTATAAACACCCTTTGTATTCTGGGAAATACCCTAGTCATAGTTTTCAACCTGTATTTATATTAATATTTTTTTCTGAACAGAGGTTTTATGATAGTGCTTTCTTAAATTTTTGCACATTTCTGTCAGACACATCAGAGTTTTATTCTACTTAGTACTTTTAAGTGTATTAAGCAGATTTATGTGAACAAAAAATTGTGTATTTTACTTTTTTGTTCTCCAGATCAAAGTAAAGCATGAAATGTCAAGGTCATCAGTGTTGGCAGCCAGTGGGTGAGCTACAAAACTATGCTCCTTAGACAATTAGGCTACCTCTTTTTGTCCAAAGAAGTGCACAGTCCCATTTTATTATGAAATTTTGCATTTTCACCCAAAAGTGAAGGTACTGATTTCTGTTTTCATGATTTTTTTTTTTAATTTTCTTTTTCTTTATCATAGTTGACAACAGTGATTCGAAACTTGCATTATAGTTAAGCATCATTTGTACTTTTCACTTTGCTCTTTGTATTCATTGTTATAAATTTTATTGGTAGGGTATTATTAAAGAGTGATGTATTCTTTTGTCCATGATGTCATATTGGAACTGCCTTTATATGTGCTCTTGTATAAAGAATAACTGAGTTTTTAATATTGAGAAAAAAAATGATCTGGTGCAAATTTTTAAAAATTGTCTTTGGAAGAAACTCATGTCATATATATCAGTATGGTACAGAAAACCATGTAATTTTTATCAGTACCAGCACTTAGATATATGATACATTGTATTTGTAGATGGTGTTTAACTTGACCATGTCCAATCACTGGGAACATGTCTCTAGAATAATGTTGAGTCTGAGGTATTAATTTCCATCAAGTAGTGTATTGTTGCTTGATATCAGCCTTTGACATAAGTTGAGACTGGCAAGATATATGTAACTAGAGGACAATACAGTTCTCATCTGTGCAATAATTATGATATCGTCTAGCCCATTATTA
This sequence comes from Liolophura sinensis, assembly GCF_032854445.1. Classification (NCBI taxonomy): domain Eukaryota; kingdom Metazoa; phylum Mollusca; class Polyplacophora; order Chitonida; family Chitonidae; genus Liolophura; species Liolophura sinensis. The sequence goes on along the minus strand of NC_088301.1, from coordinate 44,671,287 downwards.
TTATGCTTTTAAAATAACAGCTGCATTTTATGCCAACTGAAGGAGATGTTTCAAATCTTGTGAAAGTATTCCTTTTTCAGCTCTTTTGCTGTTCCACTTTTGTTCATTTTTCAACATCTCTTATCTTGCCACAAAGTAGTTCAATTTGAACAACAGCAATTCTTTGTTTATTTTTTTTGCTATCAAAGCAACCCAGATTAAAAAAGGTAATTATTAACCCCAGTGGCATTAAGATAAAAAGTCATACATCACAGGATGGGCTTCATGTAGAGGTAGAACAGTAAGGTACTATAAGACAATCCCATGGTTTGGTGTTGTGAATAGGTATGATATGTATACTAGGAAAAAGATGATTCTTTTTCTTGATGTTAATTTTTGTGAACTACAATCTAAGGAGCTGTGTAGTGTACGCATGCCATCAGAAGGAAGCAGCTTTCTTGTTAATATTGGAACGGTTGTGGTTTTGTTATGGCTGTGTGATGTATACTAGACATCAGGTAGATAATGGTACAAATTGTGGTAGATGTCAGGTGTCTTTTTTTTTTTCTCTTTTTTTTTTTTCAACTATTAAGTGATTATATGTGAATATACAGTGAACATCACTGGGCCTGAGGTCACGCATAATATACTACAACACATTCAAGTGTTTATGCATTTCGACTGTACAAGTTTTATCATTTAATGTTGTATTCTAGTATATTGCACAAATTCAAGTGTAAGCAACGTGTAAGGAGTATTAAAGTTGCTGGACGATTTCAAAAATTGCTGGCCAATAAAGAGGCATATTGTGTTCTGAATTGGGAATGAATATTTATTTAACAGAGCTGTTTGTCTCATTTCCAGGTTGGGTTGTCTCTCATTACAAGAAGTATGAATGTAATGTGTATCCATAAAAATAAATGAGTTGCATCATTAATAAGTAGCCCTTACTTTGCCTACCCAGTTGTTTGCCTAAGCTGTGGTTTGCATCAGGAGGTTTATCAAACACATGATGATGTGGGTTAGTTTTCCCAGAGCACTGTATGGTTTCTTCCACCCATTGGCCTGATATATCACTGGAGTATAGCAGAAAACATCAAGTGATTACAGTAAATACATAGTGAATATGAAAAAGATTACTATATTCCTCTATCATTATTATTTTAAATGCATCAATTTGTTTATTTTACTTCTCAATGGCGTCCCACACAGTTTTTTACAGGTTATAATTACAGGTTATATAGATTGTTACTAAAATGGCGACAGATAACCGTGAAATGTGCCCTCATGGTAGTAACTACTACAATATCAACTTAGCTTTTGAGTATTTTGTGAAAAACTGCCCTGGAATTAAACCTGAATTGAGTAATGTCTTAAATTCGCAATATTTTGCATGATTCTTCCAAGTCTTGGCTCTCAGTATATAAGGATATTCTACTGGATTCCCTGTTGTTCAGATAGTGTGACTGGGTGTCATATCTTTAGCATGACATTTGCCATAGTCAGAACTGTACGTAAATGTGACTTTGTACTGGGACTTGATTGCAACAAATGAAGCTTGTTGTTGAAAACTACTTAATCTTAAAACATATATACATATATCAACTTACTGATATTACAGTAAGTTGAACAGTTTGGTTAAAAAGACAAATGGGGATAACTGGTATAGCATTTGGTTAGGTCCTGTTTTCCTAGGATGCTATATTCTTGCTGGACCGTAAGCTCGAGCCAACTGTTCATAAGTGTTGTAAATTTAAGCCAGGCTTAAATCTTAATACCAGTCTCAACATAATACAAAGTCTGGACTAAACTTAATATCGGATTTAAGTACTAATACCCTTTAGAACAACTGGGTCCCATCTGACCAGTAAATCTCCTCCCGCCTGTGACAAAACGGTCGAAAGCTACATGTAAATGAAAACTTGTTCCTTTCTTCTTATGTCACAGTTGTCGGTATATGTGTGCTCACAAAATGTAGACGTCGAAACAGGCATTCGTATACCAGCCAGCAATCAATAAGGACGTTCCAGGTCAATAATCGCAAGGTCAATTCCCAAAACGACGTACAGGGCAAACCACGAAAGAACTAAGAAAATGTATAAAGTACTAAAATAGGACACACAAAAAAGGAGAAGCACTCAAAAGTTTTCAGTGATGTAGGAAAGACGAAAGGCATGTTCTGGTCGACTGAGTGAAATCTGTATTCAAATCGTGTAGCATGCGAGAATATCAGTTGTTATCAAAATGTGTATCTCAGTTGCGCTTTCATTGCAACTGTTCATATCCAACGTGGGGGTCGAATTCAACTCGATGAATATAGGCCTACTGTCCCCCGGTGAGCGGAATTAGACACAATCATGAAGTAGGGCGCCAGAGATTCTGGACGCTCTGTTTATATTTACTTTCAAGAGAATTATATTCATCATAAAACTTAAGAAACTTGGAGTGAAGGCAAAGGAAATAAGCCTACACACCAGTTTTTTTCGGTAATAACTTGTGATGTTAATTGAAATCGTCGGGCAACACGCAGGATGTAACAAATACTACAAGACGAGATATGTACACGCCATATGCAGGACCATTCGGCATGTTGCTGGTAAGAAAAATTTACTCTGTCAAACTTGAAACTATCCCTCTTGTGTATAAAGTCTGCGAGAGAGAAATCCGTTTTGGTCTTTGTACAAATATAGGTCCAGATAAAATGTGCTATCTGGAGAGTTTGGTTTCCTTGGGTAAATATCTTTCACAGCCTTTGCAAAATATGGATTGTTTTAAGCTAACAGATCATCAATATACCGTTTAGTGAATGAGAAAGATCGGGCTTGGTGAGGATTACTCCTTCATAGTTTTTGCATATAGTCATATTCATGTAAGATCATGTATAGGTCGTTCAAAAGCGGGGCACAATTTGTTCCCATCGGAATACCTATACATCGTGCATATATGGTTTCCCCGAATTTCACACAATAACGAATTTCATGTTATTAATGACAAATTTAAGCAACTCAATAAACATCGAAACATCCCATGAATGGTAACCCTTGTATGTAGCGGAACTGAAGAAGGCTTTGTCGCCTCTGACGTAATATAGCGGTGACCGGATTTATTAAACACCAAAACAATTACTGATGAAATTCTGTCTATTAAATCCTCGTGAGGAACAGTAGTATAGAGAGTGAAGAAATCCCAAAAACGCCCTTATACCGTACGTGTGTCAGGGCGTATAATTCTTCACTGAGAGGTTTAGAGTTTTTAAGTATCGCATATAGCTGACAACTGAATTTTTTGCAATTGCACAACAGTACTTCATCCAAAATGAGTATAGTGCCTTCGTTAAGAATGTAGGTACGAGTTTGGTTGTGCAGCTTTTTGATCCTGCTATAAAGCGAGCTTTGTATGGGGATTTATGTATTTTTCGAAATCCAGTAAAGTTGTTGTATGTCGATGTGACAGGAAGGTGCGGATATACTCCTGTGATGTTTTTGAATAGTGCCTCCGGAGATTAGGTTTATGGAATACGTTGATGTTGCGGCAGATGTTGTGATATTAAGCTCCTTCACAAGAACCTGATAGTAATAATTCTTGCAGAAAAATATAATATTATTAGGGGCTTTGTCCGCAGAAACAAAAACGTATTTTCCCTGAAGCTCATGAAGTACCTTTCGCACGGTAGTATCCTTCAGAACTTGTCAGGCTGTCACATGAGCTTTAGTACTGATATGATGGATTGCATACACAACGTTTTTCTTAACTAGCTCAAGTGAAGTGTCAAGGACTGAAGGTTCTACCTTCTCCCCTTTAGACCATTTTTTTGTAAAATTTTCCAGCGCTGAAAGGACAATGAAACACACAAGCACTGCAACGTCAGGGAAGAAAACGATGTGTTCTGTTGAGATTTGGACCTTTTATTTTGCTCTCCCTCGAGTCTCCAATTCCGGCTTCTGACACACCTATTTAGAGAAAGTAAGTTGGCAAAAAGCGCGTTTACTCAATATACTGTGGCTGGCTGGAGACGCAATGTCTTCTTGTTTTCGACGTGTTGCCTGATGTGAAACCGTCCTGGTACCGCTTGTTGTGACATGACTGAAGTTTGCTGAAAGTTAAACCCCATGCCAGCATATAAATGATACCATCAAAAGAGTCTACAATTTCAGTCAATGGAGTTACAAGTGTCATCGGTTTCAGGATCATTAGGACTACTTACTGGACGCATTGGTTCAAAAGTGTGCATGTATTCAGATTTCAGCCTAAGCTTAACGTGCGTTGTTTTTGACATCAATTTTTCCCATTAGGCCAAGACTGAAATTTATATTTACGTCGGACCATGGAGTTATAAGAGAAACATGTTTTTGTCTCTGTCCATCGACTTACTTATCTTTCATTATCTTTCATCTTTCGTTTGTCCAGACACTTTTGGACAAACTACCACAGGTAAAGAGCTCGTAGACCTTTTTTTGTATGGTACCATCCCTAGCCTACTAAAAGTAACCCCACCCATTATCAACGTAAGCATGCAGTTGTGACGCAGTGACGTCACAGAGAAATTCTAATGGATGGGAATGTTTCCGACATGGGATATGGGGGGAGAGAGGCGTTTAATTAAAGAAATCCTCATAGGGCTTAAATGTATTATGTTATTATAGGTCTAAGAAAGATTTTCTTATTTAGGTAAAAAAAAGTATTGATCAAATAAATATTGTACCTAAATTCTCTGAGGGAAAAAGACAAGATTGTTATTTAATAACTGTGACGTCCTGTTGCTTCTACACAGTCAAAAACCTACAGACTAATTGCTTACGTCATCTCTCTGTTGCGTCACTATGCTGATTGACAACATTGTTGTCATGAAACGGGGATGATGACATGGCTACCCGAAGAGTTTCGAACATAAGCCTATGAGTGACCCGAAATCTAGTCCCGATGACGAATGCACAGGCGGGGAAGCTAGCGGAATGAGGGTAGGACAATACATAAAGCAATTAACGCAGCGACAATTACCCGACTCCAGAAATAAGTCTTCTTTGTCCAGTCTTCATAGTTTGACGCCACGCGTCTAATGTTAGGCCTATACGTCATGCAAAGTGACATGCTTCCGAGTTATATTTACACTTAGGCCTATTGACAAAGAAATATTGGCCAGAAATGTTTTGGAACTCTTGACTACCACATGGCTTTTACTCTTTTAACAGAATAAATAGAATAGAGGTCTAGTGTTAGACTTCTAGACGTCAGCTTATGTAAGGCACATGGCCAATCCAGTGTCAGAAGACTGCAACTGGATGGGGAGTCATATCTGTCATACCTGACATGGCATTTCAGTTGCATGAGTGCACTGAAATAAAACAAATGTTTAACATTTAAACCTCTCTTTGCAACAGATAAAAACGTGCTTAATGATTAATTGTAACATGTTTAATACTTTAACACTTAAACATGTTTATCCAACAAGTGATAATAAGGCCGATATTTACTGAAAGGCATTAATTTGTTAAGTACGTTTATTATCTGTTGCAGAGATATGTTTAAATGATAAACATTTTCGTTTCCCATTGTATCATTGCATAAGTATGTCTTTCTTTTGTCAGATGGACTATTTTAGTCTATACAAAGAGTACTGTCGTGGTACAACTGACCTGAGGCTGAAGCGACTGAAAATCCGGAGCAAATAAATTTATACCCTTCACTTTTAGGAGTCTTCCATTTTGCTGATTACGGAAAGTTCTACTGTTCCAATAGAGTCCCCCGTTGTCAGGCCCGAAGCTTCTCAAGAGGAGAATCCAGAAATCCCGACTACTTCCAATGGTTCCGACTCTTCTATATGCCGCATTTGCCAGCTTGGGTTTGAAGAATCTGGTAAACATAAACTTCATATCCATGTGTACTTTGGTATATTTAATTGATAGATTGGATGTGTGCGCATGTTAGAAGATGTAGTTCTCCCACTCCTGTTTGAATACGGCTATAGTATCGAATTGGTCGTTCGTCCAGTGGTCAAGTCCGACACTCGATTACCACTCGTAAACCATGAAGCGACGTTCCAAGTCGATAATTGCAAGACCCATTTGATACTCTGTCATTATTAGTACCGGTAAAATAATCAATACAGTGTTTTCAACCAGGGACATTCATTGTGTATTTAAAATACTGAAAATTTTTGACAGCTTCTCTTGGCAAGGATCCGCCCTGATTTCTTACACCAAGTTATTTGGTGGTTTATTGAAATTGGTCTTGCAATTATTCACTCAGAACGTCTCTTATGCTTGATGGCTGGTTTATGGATATGTCGGATTAAACGTTACATTCCTATCGAACTTTTTATCTGTAAACAAAGGTATATGCACTGAAAAAGCAAATGTTTATCATTTAACCATATCTGTGCAACAGATAATGAACGTGCTTAACAAATTAATGCCTTTCAGACTCGTACCTATACTACTTAGAGCGTTAAAATGATTCCAAAGTTTCAAAAATTTGATCCGTTTTATACATTTTAGGAAATTCATACCCTTTTTGAACGGTAACACGTGCACACACTATAATGAATGCTTACTTTTAACATGTTCAAGGTGTGTTTACTTTTCAAATACATGTGTATGTTTCATAAATATATTGATTTATTTTATAAATACGTGGAGCATTTTGTAAATACTCACATTTATAGTATAAATGCAACAATTTATGAAGTAAATTGAATGGGTTTATTGCTTAAGTTTTCAATGTATATGACCAACATGATAAAGCGGTTTTATTATAAGTTGTTGGATAAACATGTTTAAGTGTTTAAATATTAAACATGTTACAAGTAAACATTAAGCACGCTTATTATCTGTTGCAATGCGATGTTTAAATGTTAAACATTTGTTGTTGTTTTTTTTCAGTGTATGTAGTACACAATCTGATTTGGGATTAACACCATACTCAGAAATTTTTCACCTAGCTATTCTGACGGACGTCAGGTTTACGGCCTTCACCGAGCATTTGACGAAATCGCATCCCATGATTTCGATCGAGCATGCAAACTCATTCGTCAGATGGTCCAACCGACCCGTATTTTTACGCGGCAAACCTTTGCTAATATCAGCCGATTTAAACGACAAGATTTTGTTATGTTCTTTTGTAACTCTATGTGTACAGGTGAGATATTACGTGACACAGCCTGTAAATGCAAAGGATCCGTGAAGCGTGTCCATGCTACCTGTCTGATTATGTGGGTGCGACAGAAAGGGTCTAACGCATGTGAAATCTGTGGAGGGACGTTTTTCGTGTCTCCACCCTCGTCTCAGTCAGACGTCATTCCCATAGTTTCGATACAGGTACGTAATGCGGTATAATTCTAGCAGATGTATAATGATCACGTGATGGCAGATTTCTGCATCATAGATTGGCATAACTACAAAGTACATCATGTAATTTGTAGGATTCTGATCATGTGTAGCAATTTCCTCAAGATCGACGCTTTACACTCTGCATTCCATTTTCATTCAACCTTATATACTAAATCAGAACAAGTTTTGATTATATAAACATCAGTGAAATAAATAAATGAACTGACATCACCTGCTGACATAGTAACATCCAAACCATGAGAATTGAAGAAAATAGACATGAAAAAAGTGGGTGGGTCTTCAGACTGACAATTTTCTATACCTGGTTCCTAAATTACCATGTGTATTCTCATAATGAACAATAAACTGACAAAAGGTCAGGCTTCCCCGGTTACGTGTAACCATTTCACAAACATCACACTCTCGTCACTGTTCCAATCTGTACTCTCCATAATGATATACTTTGTATTTTATACCCGTATGGATATATGAAAACGGCAATTGAGATAGATATTTTCATTAATGACAATTTTAAACTAGCGTGGTGCAAAATTTGGAGTTTGTTAAATTTTTGCGCCTAGAACATTGCATCTGAACCGCTTAGAACAAATCCAATTGTTCCTGTCTTTTTGCGCCTGAAGCATCTTAAACTGCTTCATGAAGCTGTCGTATTTTTAGTTTATATACTGTTTTAATACTTTGGTTAATTGCGGTTCAAGGTTGTTTTGGAAAGACTATGGAGCTACAAAATTGCGTTTTAGACACTAATTTTTAAGCATTTAAATGAACACTTAGAATAAATGTCATTGCTCTTCAGAGTCTTTTGTATTACATGGATGCCACACAAAGGATTATAAATCCTGTTAAACGTCTTTTTTATATCTTTTTTCCTGTCCATTTGCAGAACTGGCCATCTGATGCGAGCCAAGGCTCTCTCTCACGGCGCTTGGGAAGATGTTTAGAAAACAGGTTCGTCTTTGTCGTCCTTGTGTTTCTGTTGTTGATCATCACCGGCTCTGCCGGTACCTTCACGGTGAAAACTTTCAAAGTGTTGCAGAATGATCATGACAATGTGACCGGTGATCCACACCTTCAGTTTTTGCTATGTCTCTGCTTTCTTCTCTTGTCCGGGACAGCCACCCTCATCTTCATTGGTTCTTGGATCTACCTGGAAACCGCGGCACATTGCCGATTAATGCGCAGGCGCAGAATTCTTCAGCAACTTGGTCTCACAGTATAAAAGCTGAAAGTTAGAGTTGACGTACCGGTAACTGTGATGTTTCATTTTAATTTTCAATTCACATACAAGTGACTAATAAATGGTCATATTTTTGTCATTTACAATACATTGCTGTCTGCTTGCCTTCGGTATTTAAATGCACGATGTCAGGAAAGGATGATATACGAAAATTTTATACCGCATGATTTTTTTTCTTTTTCTTATATTATTATAAGTGACCTTTAGAATTAAGATACTAATCCTTACTTATTCACATCACAAACTTTACATTCAAAATTTCTGTCCATACAGGCGTTAACAATATTTATTTACCAAAGAAATATTCATAACTATGTACAAATGGATTTTAAAAAAATGCCGGGTTTCATGTAGAGCGAAAGCATCAGTTGTTTTAATAGGAACAAACCTTAAAACAAATATAAATTGATAAGATATCTTATAACAGAGAAGTGCGAAAGTGATGAAGGCGTTGTGGATCATGTCTGAAAGTGATATGGTACACTATATCTTTATCTTTTTCTCGCAGGTGATAAAAACAGGTCAGGCGAAAGTATATATGTAAATATCATCATGTTCAAAAAAAGTGATTTTAGACAATACAGCATGTCATTCATCTGCTGCGTACACTGACGTCGTTATAAGTTGTAATTTTTGTTCTACATGCATGAGATGCACGTTCTTAGGCATATCATAGCTTCTGGGTAATTGTTCATCCAATAATGTTAGGTTGTAATGAATATCCAGACCTGTAATATATACACAAATCAAGATCGCAGATATCTGTAAGAAAGATTCTGTTACCAGATTTAACCTTTTAAAAAAAAAATACCTTTCTAAAAAGTGGAACGCTGTATTCTATTGAAACATTTTCAGAAGAACGTGGAAACCATTATTTCTTTCCAAAAAATATATGTAGATCATATTCAGGTAGGAAGCCGGTATGCGCTTCTGTCCAGCATTGATATTTGAAAAAGCAAAAAGAACAAGATGACATCAGTGGTTTTTGTAGGCCCACGCAGGAGAGACACATCTATCATCTGGACCACCTGTATCTGTGTTGTGACCGAGGGTATATTTTAGTGTCATGAACGGTAAGGAATCATCAAGATTGAGACCATGATTAAATGCTTTTCACTAATTGGTAAAGCCCCGTCCAGACCATCCAACATCATTCGACTTTTGTTGACTCAACAAGAGTCAACTTGAAGTTTAGTTAACAAGTTGAGCCGTGTTGAGTAACCTGGACGGGTTCTTCAAATCCGTTCAACAACACTCAACAGTTTCGTTGATACAGGGGAATGAAAAGTACCCTTGCCTGTACAACGCTCTTTCTAAAGACTACAAAGACAGGGACAAATAAAAATCATTGTGTCTCATGCAATAGAGAGAAAGATGGAAATTTCCCTCCTATTTATCGAAAGTTTGGTAAGAAAACACAACTCAACACAGGACGGGGCTTAAGTATGGAACCAAGGCAAGGTTGTGTGAAGGGAGGGAACTCGTCCTGGAAAACCACCTCACTTTCTCTCGATTGATTCAGACTGTTGGATGATATTGTAAGGTATACAGGACACTGCAATAAGGCTCACTATACTTGCAACGCCGTAATCACATCTAGAACAATCGTTCCATTTGCTACACAGAACGTGCAACATGTGATGAACTGTTTTGGCCGCACTGCGTATATAGGTATAACAAGGAGTTAATCATTTATTTATTTATTTAGTTGATTGAAAGTTTATTCCATACGCAATAATATTTCACTTATACCACAGCGACCAGTATTATGGTGGGAGGAGCAGAGCCTCGGAGAAACCCTCGATCATCCGCAGGTAGACCTTTCCAGTATAATCAGAGAGGAAACCAGCATGAACTTGATTTCAGCTCTCAGTGGTCGCATGGGTGAGAGGTTCCCGCGTCATTGTTCTGCACTAGTGCACTATCCACTATGCCACGGAGGCCCTGAAACCATTCATAATATTCACGTATATTTTATAACCTCAGAAGCCTCTAAGCAATATCAATGTGAGCTCAAGTTCAGCTCGTGCTGGCTTCGTCTTCGATCGTAAGGTCTGCCAACAGTCTGCGGATGGTCGTAGGTTTCCTCGAAATCTGCTCGTTTCCTTCCTTCATAGTGCTGGCTGCCGTCGTGTAAGTGAAATATTCTTGAGTACGGTGTAAAAGAAATCAACATATAGCTTCTAAAGCAGCGATATTGGGGTTGAAGCCGGTATTTCCGGCGCATTTTGTCATGGTTACTGGAAAGGTGTCTATGCATTGATATATAACCAACTCAGTCAAAAAGCGCACATTCTTCGAAGATTCTTCGTACATTCTTTGTATGTACACCATATAGCATGCATATGTACATGTTCCAAATGTAGTAAATCGACTTTTGGACAATATTTGAAGGCGTGCATGTCCTCTGCAGTTTTAACACAGCTGAACGATTTTCAGCATACATATATAAATATATAGCCATTTTCACACAACGATTTTCAACTTTACAGTTGTAACAGTTTTCAGTCGCGTGACTTGAAAATATGGGGGAATTGCATTTTCGCACAATGATCACAATTTGCCAAAGTATACTTCGCAAGATAAAATTTAAAAAACGTAATCAGGGCATCAAGCTACGTCAGGTAACACGTTTGTAACACGTTTCAAATTTTTCATTTTCACATGACACCACTTCCGTTGTATAAGTTAAAACCTAATTTGCATTCGCATTGCATTCTTTCTAAATAGCGTTCAGGGAACACTTGTTATGTGTGCTAAATTTTAAGTCGATCGGACATGGGGTTCTTCAGAAAATGAATCTCAAATGTTTTTACTGCAACCCAAATTTTTCCGCCAAATCACATGGCCTGAAGACACCCAAATTTTTACTCACAAGAGCACATTTCCCGTTCTACCACATACCTAAGTTTCATGAATTTCTGTTACGCCTTTTTAGCTGCAGAAGGTTTTCAATTTTCAAAAGTGTAAAAATGGCGATTTTGGGGGGGCATGTTCTATTACCGGTTTACTGACGTCATTTCTGATTATGTAATTTTTTCTCCTCCTCTTGTGATGATGTTAAGAGGTTGTTAAGATTGCATTTCGCTTTATTGGCTGAGGAGATATACCCAATTCCGGTTTTGAGGATATCACGTCCGGTTTTGCAAAAATTGCAATTTCGGAATCTGGGTTCAAATCTGCATCAAATAGGAATATTTGCCGGAGATCGTCTGTAGAAATGTAGAAATTATTATCCAAAAACGAATTTGTTGGTCACACAACATTTTCACCAATAGCGGGCTTGTACAATTTTCAACGGAGAAAGTACGTATTCTCGCCCTGTAAGTGCACAGGCTTTGTGCAACTGCAGTTTAATTTTCAACTCAGTTGCATCAGCGTTCTGGAGAAGAAGATGTTTCTAGGTTTAGATCAAAATCCAATACAGCCACCAAGTCATGCGTCCAACTGTTTCCAAAGACTAAAAATCACAACTTCAGATCCTTCCTAAAACATACTGGAGTTTCGGTTATGTACCTTTTGTCGTTTTCTCAAAAAATGTGTTACAAAATTGTCGAAAATAATAATAATCCGAACGGATACAATGAATTTTGGATTCATATACCGCCTGACGATTCTCTTTTGTACAACGTCCTGCGTAAATCACGTCTGCATATATCAGAATTGGCGTTAAACTTTCTTCTCAAGTGGCATTTATTTGTTCAAATTCCCAGCGTACATTACGCCATACGTTACATATATAGGTCATTGGTCTATATGTACTTCACCTAAAGATAGGCATTTTTTAAGTGACATATTTTGCTTGATTCTGACTGATTCATCCATCTTACATCGGGTCACATAAGTATTTGTTGCGAAATTTGCTTCAACTTAGCGTGTGTGTCAAATGTTTTATTCAAATGCCTTATATGCTTCTAAAAGTGCACTTCTACATACCAAATTTTAGGGGAGATTCAGTGTACACATGTATATACCTTTACCACGTTATACCCCCTCAACTGATCAATACTATCCAATCATAGAATCCATTACACTTGATGTTCAAGTCAATAAACCATTTTGGCAGAAGATGATCGGTTGTCTATAAGTTCGTATATGCAATGTGGTTTCAAAAGCTGGGTGGTGTGTAATACCTTGTCTATATTTCATTTCTCAGTCGTGATGACATTATAGCTATGGCTCTCACACAGTGATTATATGCAGGTCTATATAAACGCCGATGCTATGGATTCACAGAATAACGAAGAACGGTCATTGCTATACATATAGTATTCCCTAAAGATGATGTGTGGCTGGTTTCAATCCGATTTTCACAACATTAAAACCCGTTACGGAAAAATTATTACCACAAGCCTATTTATTTAACTGAATCAGCGGTGTCGGGCCAAGCTATTTGGTTACGGTACTTATATGTCTTAAAGTTGTAATGTTTCGCTTATATGTAGAGTGTTCCCCTTATATGCAGAAAAAAATCATCCACACTCTTGGAAGTATCCTGTAATTTGCGCTCTGCTTTATTCATTTCCAAGCTTTGCGTCTCTGTCATGCATGCAATAGCCATACAGTCACGTTAAAAGACTGCGTAGGAAACTTGTCTGAAACGGACTTTTAGCATGTCATATTAAGACGTACACCCATAATAATTTTTTTTTTTTACTTCAGTTCAAAATAAGACAGGGCGTGTAAAATGCTAATGTTACATTGTTGGTATTTTAAAAACAATCATGAAAAAGTTTCACCATTTATATTTGACCAAATATACCAATCATCACACTGTCTGAATTCGCTCCAAGGGATTATCCAAATTTATCATATGCTTTCGAGTAGGCTTATATCCCAGTCCTATACGATAGAGTGCATTCACTTCTTATGTTTTACAAATTAACGCATCCTCCAAGAGTCTCTTTCAAGAAACCGCCCTCCATATAACTGGATTAAATCTCTGCCCCGTTATCATCACGCGCGGAGATAAGCTATGGTTGAGATATGCCTCCGCGATCCCGATGGTGGCGAAAGTTCCTCAAGGTCACACCAGGTTAATGCGGTACCCAGAAAATTAAGGGCGAAGACAAATCAAGGGCATTGAGTAATTGTGTGTTTGGGAAAGCTGCACAGCCAGCGAAACAACTCTTTATTATAAGGTCAACAATAGCATCTTAAAGATGGTGAACTCGGATGGTGTTCAAAGTGCATCAGATGAGCCTATCCAAACACGAGGCCCAAAGGTAGTTATAGATACTTATGAATAATACAGCCCTAATCAGGGGCTCATATACATTATCACTGTGGACTCTTCAATAATCGAGGTGTCTCTCCTTCCTGATTAGAAAACTAACTTTTTGCTCTTAAATGTCCTCGTCTCTGATTTCGCTTTATTTTCTCGTTACGCCGCCCATCATTTGGCGCAAATTCCTCATCTAAAAGCCGGCCTGAGATAATGCTATCAGGGGGCGATGCGCTAAATTAGACGGCACGCTATCGAGATGGTATCGCCGGGTGAGCGATGCTCCAAATCCCATAAGATTTCCTACGACGGTAAAGGCTTCATTTCTCGGGCTTGATTGGCGATAGATATACAGTCTGATAACAAAGTCGTCTGGAAGGAACGGGGCCTTTGGTATTTGTCAAATGCGGGCAGTTAAGTGTGAATAAAATATTATTTACGAGCGGACCACGGATTGAAAACTCTATGCATAAAACTCATGCATACCAGGGTTTTAGAGACTGACGCACTGGCGTCTTCGTTCATTCCCACGTCACTTACTATTCATCATATTTAAAAGCATCGAAAAAGAAGTCAAATGGTTAAAACGGAAAAAATAAAAAAAAGATCGGTTTTGTGTCAGATTTTCGGGGAACAGTGATACAAACGAATAACGATATGAGCAACCTGGTTTCATATCCTTGCTGTGAACAGATCAGAAATCGGGCTCATGCAGATACTATCGTAATTGAACGTCATATTATGAGAGTGAGAGCAGAGCACATTTCAGCGTTAGCCAATTCACGGGGTACACGACGAATTAAAGTCTGCCGAGGCCCCAATAACCCGGACTCTAGCCGGTGATGTTAAACCCAACCGATAAGATCAGCCTATCAGAGGCGGGTAAACCGGGCTGAAATTGCCCATTGATACCAGCGCTGTCCGAAAACTCATCTATCCATTTTTAACCCAGGACTCTTGACACTTTCCGATATCTTCTAGACTGAACTCAGAGTGATCTTTATAATATCTCATCGCTGGCTTTGTTGTCCACGCCGGTCTTTTCCTCTTTCGACATAATTGTATGGGCTTAATGCCGGCTTTAGATGAAAAGTCTCCCGTCAGAATGAATATATCGTCCCATCTCCACTCACGATATCAGAAATATGAAAACAGTAGAAATTTGTCACACGAGGCTGATTATTAGAGATGTGAAATTAACACTGCTGATATAAAGGCGCACCAAGTATATATGGTGGCTGCTCTGCTTGACCATTTGTAGATCGTTCAGTGATATCTATATGATTCTCTGCCAAATATAACTACACCCGATGCCCATCCACGGACAATTACCTTTTTTTCCCTGCACACATGCACTGTTTCTCGAAATCTTTCCAACAGGCATTCAGGGGCAACTTTCAGGATTTGGGACTACGACAGGCCATATTATCTCCAGCACTGATCAAACAATTATGAATGACATCATGCTCTGGAAGGTTCGTGGTTAATAAGTCTTCTTTCGATTTTCGTTTTTAAATTATGTTGGTACATGTTACAGTAATTCTTTTTTACTGTTCGAGCAGATATACAAAAAAAAAATAATTGCACAAGCCGTCTACAAGCAAGCTCAGCAGTTTTTAAGATAATGACCTCTGTCATATTTCAACCGAATGCTATTTCCGATTTTGTTTATAACTTGCTAGGTTATCATATGAAGAACTGGGCTCATATTTATCAAACGTCTTGGGTCAAAAATCCAAACACAGCTACAATTAAAACGTTTTGCTCTAGAAAGCTTAAAATTTGTACACTGATTCTTTACAGCGGAACACTCTACCAACCACAACTTGAGTTCTTTTGTCTTGTTTGTCTTTTTAAACACTTGTAATTTATGACGTAAGTCATAAGTTACTAGATAAATACGAGCCCAGGGGATTCCAAAAATGCCGAATTATGACCCATTGTTATACAGCTAGTTCCTCTTCGTACATCATGTTTCTGTGTGGTAATGTTGGGGTCAACACAATTTGTGTACACCTAATATAAGGGAGTGCTGTTCACCACTTTTTAAATCATATATAGGCTTATTCTCAGGCGACTGGCGATTGTGTTTGTATGGTCACCTTGCAGCATATATATCAGCGCCTGAATGCATGGTGCTATGATTTGCGCGGGACAGTAGGCCCCTATATGTTAAGTCGAAGAGGCGTCATACCCCCCCCCCCCCCCATACATGGGCATATGCGCTTGTGGCTATATGTAACCTACACTAGCAGCTTAAGCCATGAAGTGTAAGAGTGGAAATGAATTTATCATTTTAAGGTGTGAACTTATTCACCCATTACAGTTAACAATTTGTGGAATTAGACAACTTTTCTATTTTATTTACCACGTTGACCTTCTATAGATACAATTTACACTAACTGTACTTCTGTAAAAGGATACATAATATTATATATACATGTTAATAATATAGTAGGCCTATATAAGGAGAATTCAAATTGGTGCACTGCAATATTTGTGTACTAAACCATCAAGAATGTTTCGACAAAGTGGTCCAGAATTGGAAACTCGTAAAACTCCTTGCAGGCTATATCAAGACGGCCCAAAGCCCAAACTTTGTTCTTTCCTTAACTGCGTCATAATTAGCTGTGTACTTGTGCTCATAAAACATATATGAAGTACATACGGACTGCAACGTCCCAGAAGAAAACTAAGCGTTTTACTGTCATTTGGACCGCCTGTGTAGCTTTTCCTCGATTTTCCCATTCTACCCCGCTCTTAACTGCGCGCTGTGTGCAAGTATACATATTAAATAGATATGACCAAACAACATCGAGCGTATCACGCAACACACCGGCCGATACGTGTACGTCCCCGAATAATATCATTTCATGCTGTTTACGTCTATAAATAAAAGAATTTGAGGTTGTTCACTTGTATCACATATATCAGTGCTTCCTGATTTATATAAAAGTGAACTATCGGAATTTCCTTCAGTGATAAAAGTGTTACTTCGCATAGTTTATAAATATCGCTTTTGTTTTTACATATTTTATATTTTACACCCAGACGCCATGACGTTGGAAGAGAAACATTTGTTTCAAGACCTTCTAATCTGAGTCAATGGTATGACGTCATAATACACGTGCAGTAAACTTTTGCAATTCTACGTCGCGCAACAATAAAACACGATGTCATATATACGCAGCTTGTCAACTGCTATGGGCCAAAATTGCGGTTTATTGGTCTAAATTGCATGACCTCTGTGGAGGAAGTAAAACAGAATGGCAACGTGAAGTATACAGTTTGTGCCACATTTTCTTCATTTTAAGGTCGAAGAATACTTAACACCTTCGTCTTAGTGTATGTTGTGTAACCCGACACCGCTGAGCCCTGTTTCGTACGTCATCAAGTCCATTCTCGGGATTTGACTCGATATGAAACAAAGTTCAGCGCTACGGCGGTGTTAAACCCTTAATCATTCATCCTACGGAAAATGGCAAACAGTACACAGACAAGTATTAGCAACATTGCATGTAAGCTATGTGTGGTTACGTTCTGATCTACCGGCTAAATGACAGTGGCACTGACGTTCAATGAACATGATGTATATGTCGTGAATATCTATTTTCGTTTGATTATTTACGGAAAAAACAAGAAAAGAGTCAAGGCAAGTAGAATACTACATGCATAGTATTCCTTTATAGGTAACATATTGCGTCTGATTTGCCAAACGGTGATGAACATGCAGTTACATTGCATACGGTTCTAGCTCTCGGCGAGGTCCCTTCTGTACATATTTAGTAAATAAATGTCACGCACACCTGTTGATGAAGAGTTTTTGTATCAATATGCTCCTTTTATTCCATTTTGGTGACTGTATTAATGCCCAGAGGACATCCACATAGATACAATGACAGGCAATTATTTTATGACATTATTAATTGAGGGGAATAATACTCCAGGAAAAAACAAATTGTAGTGCTGCCCAAAGGAATAGTTTTTGTTATCAAGACAATATATATGCAAATTGAAATTCTCAATCTCATGATCGGGATACAGAACGCTTGTCTGGATAATTTGTATATTTAAAAGTTTATATCCTTTTGTATATAAGACGAAATAGTCATATACAGCAAAAGCATGCGGTGATGACGTTGTATTTCATGTCTCCAGTGAATGCCAAGTCCCGACCGAGCAGCACACACAGTATAAAAAAACATATGCCTAACCTTGTCATATAATTTTCAGAAACCTTTGGGTTTATATAAAATGAAACAATATATATTACATACTATGGGCATAAAACGCGATATATTGCACATGAAACTTCAGTGATGACGGTCTCTTCCTCCTTTCAATAAAGATTACCACTCAGGCATTGTAACTTTGTTTTTGTCGCCATTATACAAGTATCGATTTACCATACACATTAATCAACGTTCCTAAACAATAGACTTATAACGGTATCATTTGCATAAGTTTCACCTGAATAATACTAAACAGCTGACAACGGTTGACTGTTAATTGCATCCCAAGCATCCATTTGTCATGTACAGGTGGAACGCTTGACACTTAACGTGTGGGGTAACACGACTGTGCCATTTCCCTGAAGCGCGGTGATGGCTAGACGCAAGAAACCGGAGATCGTCTTATTACGCTGCAAACTGCTACAATGTAAGGACTGCAACGTGTTGATGGTCGTTTCTTTTGTAGCGTAAATGGCAGGGACATTTAGGCGCCTGTTGTGATCATAAGAGTCAATCTACCTATAACTATCCCGCCGCATATCTTTGGATCTGAATACGAACTGTTCAGCAATTAGTTGCGCTGAAAAGTTTGCCGTATCAGCCGTTTACATCAACAACGAACCGAAAGAAACAGGTGTCGGCTTTTAGCAGCCAAATGGAATTTTTAGGTCCGGAGGAAAAATGATTCAGATAAAACATCCTATGACCAGTTATCCTCGGCGATATTAAAAACAACACAAAGCACTGCGCAACATCTGTTGCAATATAGGCGCGCTCTAGAACTTCTTTTCTCCACATCCCACGCGGGAAGCCTCTGCATGCATCATACATATTTGTAAGCACGATCCTAGACCTGGATCTCTGTCCACCATCTACCTCTCCCCGACCACTCCCCACGTCGCAACCCACACTCAATCCTGCATGTGGAAATTCAACAGACCACTCAGTATACCGCTCCATACAGAATTAATAACCTAAATATGAATATGTTGCAAAAGGTAAAACTTTAAAACCATTTCACTACGCTTAGTTTCGTGTAGATAGTGAACATACCAAATTTATTTCACTCTGTACATGGATACTTCATCAATGGTTTTGGTGTTGAAGTCATTGATCCTGTGAGTTATATCTACGAGACGGGCGATGTAAATTTTTTTTACATAGATTTTTTTTTAGAATAGGTTTTATTCTGCTCTTTATGATTCTCAGTGTGTTATTTTGACCTGCAAAGACATGTCCAATATGTCATTATACAGTAATGTTCGGAAATTATATTAACAAATATTGTTTGAATAAACCCAGTATATTCAGATCAACAGAACTTTCATACTGTAATTCAGTGAGAGTCCAAAAAAAAAAGGTCTTGCCTAATGTGTTCACAAGTAAATGCTATAATATGTGATCTCAGCTCTGAGCGATGATCCAGATAGTTTCTTCCTAGTCTATGAATATTTTTCTGCACAGTTTCACATACTTGATTGTTCGAACCATTTCCTTGTATTTTGTTCTCGTTGTCTAATGCCCAAGCTCTAGAGAGATTTCAGATTTGAGATTAACTGTATATTTGTCATCTCCTCTGGTCCAGATTGAATTATGTTGTGCTCACCCAACGCATTGTATGTTTTGATAAGTTTTTTTTAAATTTACTTTTATTATTGTTTAATTTATTTGATATTCATATAGAATAGCCGCTGTTTTTTTTTAAATGTGAGAAGAATTCTGTAGTTGTTAAACGGTTGGCATTATTCCGATTAACTAAGCTCTCCTCCTTAACCATACGTAATTTAGCGTAAAGTGAATAGTAAAACGTGAGTCGTGAAACGTGATTTTTCTCAGTAAAACATTGCCATTGAATGTGGATAATTTCTGTTCCTTCCATGCCTAATATTTTCATTTTATTTCTTGGCATGACGTCACATTTACACACAGTAATTTAATGCATGAGGAGACTTTGGAATATGAATTATAATCATTTCAATTTAAGAAATTTATTTGTATTTCTTTCTTGTCTACATTTTACAACAGACAAAATTTATTTCGTTGATTTCATACTAGGGTTCCTTTGAGCGTTCTTTTAAATGCCATAATATCATGCATGACATATGCCCTTAAATGCCGGCCTAAGCTGAAGCATTCAGCTTTTGTAAAATACATTGATTCATGTGAGAATAGATAGTTCCGTAGGAATGCTGCGCTTTTCCAAGATAATATATGAGTTAAGACCATAGAATTTAACATAAATTTTATTTTTGGGCCAATTTCAATAAACGGATGGGCAAAGGAACACCAGTAATTTAAGCTGTCACCTGCAATACGAGGGCCTCTTTGATGTTGATCTAATATTGACAGCGGATTTAACTACCCGAATGATTGATCTGTGCCAGGTGTTACTAATGATCAATTAGGCCGTTACGTCATTACAGTCCACGTGCAACGGTGCGCTCAAGAAGGTGCCATAGCATTGTCCGAGCTTTATGAGCATCGTTAAAGATAAGACTGATTCTCATAATCCATCAAAATATTCCAACTGCATGAGCTTTTAGAAAGGCTAACGCTTTACATTAATCAAACCATGAATACTTAATATGCAAGCATTAAGCAGTTGTCTCCCAAAAAAGAGTTGGGAACCAACTGTTGCGGATGTGAGAGATAAGACTTGTCACACGAGTTGTTGCACATATCATGTGGGGAACGCCTTTCTAAATCAAAATGCTGATCATTTCCTACAATCTCTTACTTTAGAGCCGAATATAAACTATATGGGAAACGATGTACTCTGAAGTTAATGCCATCTTTAACTAGTTTGTCAAGGATACTCCATCAAACGCCTTCATTCTAAGTTTCTCAAATTTTACAATGAGTGTAACACTCGTTGACAGGTGTGGACTAAGCGTTCTGAATCTCTTGCGATCTGCATTGTGATCAACCACATAGACGGCGCTGTTAACCTTACGTACATATCTGTCCCGTACATGGTATTTAACAACATACATGGCGCTGGTTGCCGAGTGTAGCCGTCTATCATGTAGACAGCTTTTATACAGACCAGCATGTTACGTGTAACATCATAAATGGCGCCTCTTGTACTATGAGATCCTCACATATTAACCGGAAAGACGTAATCGTCCGTTACTTTTGAATCACAATTTGTTCGGTTAAGGTCTGTAACGCTCGTCATTTTCGAACTGTATCTAATATCTGGCTTAACCTGGGCCTAGGAGCCATGCTCATCACATCTGCATAATGCCTTTATGAACAGTTGCAATCAAAGCGCGACTGAGATACCTTGTTTAATTGTTATTTGACCTGGAACTTTGATATTTTGAACTTTGATATAAAATTCAAGCTTGCACTGTCTGCCCGGCATGATTGAAAACGGATGACCGCTTCTCTCTTGTGTGTTACCGGCTTTATCTCCTATTTGTATAATTTCTTACATACCTTTGTCTTTGGGAGCTAATGTTAAACGTTGTTTTGGAAATGGATCTTGCGATTATCGACTTGGAAGATCCTTTACGGATTACGAATGGTATACGAATGTCGGACATGATGCTTATATCTATTATTTTGCTTTTATGTATATTTTAAACTGTTCATGTAAAAAGATCGCTGATTGATTCTGATAAATTTTGAGAGGTAAAAACAGCGACAAAAGTGTTTCGCTCTACAAAGCTATCGAGCTTAGTTTCACCAACGTATATATGTGGTGTATACATGTATATCGTTGTTTAGTAGCAAAACACAGTGGGCTGTCATTGTTATTTGATGCCTCCTTAACTTTGACGCTTTTAATTACCCATAATAGGCATAAACAATCCTTTATGAACGAAGAATACTTGAGCCACTCACTAGGCCATTCAGCTGAATTTTAGGAAATTCATACAGTATTGTTTCTTGACCATTGATACTTTTATTTGACACTTTCACGAGACACGGCACGTGACGGCATTCTAATTGGCTGAGAACGTCACGTGCCGGATGTCGCGCTCATCCTTAGAAAATCTTTAAAGACCGTGAATTGGCCTCAAAGAAGAATGGGATGGGTAAATATCTGTTTACCATTTAAACGAGCCAGAGCACATCGTGAGTCATAATGGGTTCCCAGCTAAGCATTGTTAACCAGTTTGAGGTGAAGATAACGTGTCCATGAACAAACGACTAGAACGTAGTGCCACAGCATTTAACTGGGTGAAGAGACCGACCACTGGCGATGAAAAGCCACGACCATCAATGCCACCGGAAACGCATCGCTCTTGCTTTACCCCACTTTGTTAACGTGGTAAATCGAGAGGAAAATATAAACTTCATCAAAATATCGTTAAGCGTGTCATGGTCTAAAGATCTACAATAAACACGCTTCTGAGGAAATTCGCAAGAGCGAAATAGACAAAAACTCTTCGCTGGACATAGCAAAGGGTTATATTTGATTATCAGTTTCACAGTTGCCAATATTTACCCAAGCAGAGAACATCCAGTTATCAATTTCAAACTGAGTGTTAGCTAAGGTAAAGACAACAAATTGAATTGTATTAATGGACAGACAAAGACTGACAACGACAAAACCGCTGTAATGTCTATGCATAAAAGAACGGTGTCGACAGGCTAAAAATCAAATACAAGAATAATTACATTTATAAGGCAAAATAAAAGCTATGAAAACTTTCTAGCATACTGTGCAAAATTATTTTCTATTAAATTTTATAATGAACTAGACCTGAAAAATCCGCTCAGTTTACATTATACTGAATACACCTGGAATGTAGAGATTTTTACATGATGCTAATTGCATGTATGTTTATTTTGATTAACTTTTAGTTTACCTCAACAGACACCAGGTTTCAATAAGCCTATTGGTTGAATTCCCCTCTAGGTGCCAAAACGCCACGGTGCTGAGGGTTTTCTTTTTTGGTCAGAAGAAACCACACATTGTAGCTAACATGTCCACCAACCTTCAGAAAGCAGCCATTGTTACCACAAACTACTTCTGACAAAGAAACAGCCATCATTGTGGTCAAGGCATTAATTATGCTTCATATATTACTTCTGTCAAATGGATTTTTTTTTACAGGAGTTGAGAACTTCCGGTTCCACACAGAGCGGTGACTTGATTAATGGCGACCAATGTAACGGTCAGACAGCTAACAATGTGACAAAGACTCATTAATACACAGTTTCTTGCCACGTTTCGCTAACCGCTTAAGTTCTTGTACCGATAAAAAAATTGTTGTCATAACAAAGATAAGCGAAACTTTTTCTTTAGGTCGTTGAATCGATGTATATTTTATTTATTTTATTTGGCCGGTAGACAGGTGAATGACAGAAATGAACGCAGTCTAAGCACAGTTGTTCTCGACCCGAGCGTAATTTCTGCCATTTCACCTTTTCTCCTGTGGTCCGTGTTTAACGACCTTTAAGCTGGTTAGTATTTAAAATGAATGTACCTTAATATTAAAATGCGCATGTATTAATGCAACATTTTCTTCATTTTTAAGAAAAGCAACACTGATATATTATTTTATTTTCGGTATCTTTTCATTTTAGAGTTTGTTTTCGCGATTTTTGTTTTATATAAATAGGTTTTATGAGGTGAGTCATATAAGACTTGATCATTGACCTATTATCTGTATCGCGTGTTATCTTAGTTACGTAACAGCAAATCAACATTTTGCATTGTTACATTTAAGACGCCAGAATGATATAGTTAATATAGATATATAACTCAGTTCAAGAAAGTGGAACTACTGTGTGCATGGTATTATATAGTCACATTTGACACTCATAACCGAGTGTTGTATACACACCCATTTTTATTTGCGACGGTCATCTTTTAAATCTGGGTGTTTATCAGGCTATATCTTACTGACCTGTTTGTCAATGCCCCGTTATGGATTTACATGTCAAGAAAACTTAATGACCAAAAATCATACGATTTTCAATGCAATGTCGTAGGCGTCTGGTGTCATTATAATCTTCGCTTTATGAAGTTATATATTTTTTTTTATAACATTGCTGATAAAATGCCATATATTGCCAAAAAAAAAAACACATATGAAAGATTCATTCTTGGGTCTTGTAGGTCTACCGTTTTGTTTCAAAGAGGAGAGACAAAAAGTAATTTAACATACTGCAACCGGCTCAATTTAGTTATAAAAATAATCAATTAATTTCATTACTCGCTAGATTATTTAAAAATTTCACCACTATAGCAAAGCTTTCCCATAATTAAGACTTAATAAATCAATTTATTGAATGAGTTAACTTCACACGGAAAATTTACATTTTCGAATTCAATTTACGTAGACCTTTCAATTCATATGTTTTCAAAAGTTTGTGTATCGGCTGGCGCCTAACTTAACGCAAATCTTTATGGGCGTGTGTAGGGTGGTGTGCAGCTAATTCAACCCCTTTACAACCGATCGTCCAGCCACGCATATGAATAATAAGAGAAGCATTTAAACCGGTGCCTAAAGCTAGGCCGATCTAACCTAACCGTACGGTATCTGTCAGCCAGAGTAAAACAGTTTTACATTTTACCCTCGTGCCGAGCGTGGACGCGTGCGAGAGCAAGGGCGATGTATAGTGAGCTCACGTGCTCAGGTGACGGCGCGTGAGAGAGCGAACAAGCGTAGTGACATAGAAGAACTAATTTGGAATTTTTGTGTTTACCCCGGCCAAGCGCTGACAGGGCACATGGATTCCAGGCAGCTAGGAATAATACAAAATCGGTTTAAGACACATGTCATTTCTAGGCCCGTGACAAACTGAACAATGCTCTGTGTTGTAAAACGTAGCTACAGCCCTGAAAAGACATAAAGGCAAGAGTGAGGCGGATGACTGTGAAAAGTCTCTCACCTCTTTAACCGTTCATTTGAATAACTGAAGGATTTATGACATAAGTCATCAAATGAGGCTCTTAAATAAAGACGTGTCGAACACTAGACCAAAGGGCTAACGCGACTCAGAGCGACGCTAGCTAGTCGTAATCCGGAACCATAACCTCCGCGAGCTCCTCTAGGAACGACTTCATAATGAAACTGTGAGAAATTAAGCCGATCATTTATTTCACCACAAGACACAAGCTGTGGGGAAAGAATCCAATTGTTAAGGCTCGTAAAACGTGTCAACTGTCGAACAGTAACTTCGTTACACGCGTGTAAAAGAAGGGAAAGAAAAAAGAAATCTACGTACCTTAAAAATTATGTTTACCTGACAGAAAATAAATGATGATTCCCACTGATCCAGCCTTTTTTGTGAAGGTGAAGAATAACTTTATAAAACACTACAGCACAGAAAGTAAAACCAGATCAGTGACGACGGTATGGTTATCGGCAAATAGTCACACATGTAGAAAAACTTCTTTTATTTTACCTTATTCTGCGTAAGCCATGGCACTGGGGTTGTACGTTGGGTACGTTGGAATAACACGTTAACTGCGGCAAATTGACAAGAGGCCGGATTACGTCGGTTGTCTGTTACCAGCTATCACAATGTCGTTGCTGCTCTGATTTTACTCTGTTGTAGTCATTATATTGTGTCATTATAAAAATCATTAAAACATCACCAAAAATGTATGCAAGTGATAAATATGTAACCTCAAATTTTGCATTGCATGAAAAAGTGAAAATAACTTATTTTTCAACCAATTTCTGTGAGATATGTATCCGTGTAGGACTCGATACAATTATTTACATACATTTTTACAACTTCGTTCACATCATAGCATCAAGTTACATGTAAAGGTTTGTTACGCGTGTTATAATGAGATAAAATTCTTAATGTGAGTTTTAAGCACGCTTTCCCAACATGAAATAGAATTATGAGCCTTTGAATCAGATAATATCACTATAATATACGCATAATGGTAAAAGTTTCCTTCAAATAGCTAATGATCGGAGTCATTTATATAATTCTGAAAAACAAATTTAAATGTATTTTCATTTGAAATTTCATCACTTAGTACATGGTCTTATTTCGTGGTGTAATTTTCGAAGAAGAATTTCAACTTTTACATTCATCATTTATATATATTCGGGAATTGTATTATTGCAGAAAATTATTAACACTCCACACTCACCGAGGAATTTCTATATAGGTCGCTATCGTAATTGCACAAGACAAAAATGTGTTTCTATTAAAGTAAGAACCGAAATCGGTAATATAAATGCCTATTTCTTTTGGCAATGAAAGCATATCTATTTCACATGAACATGGTGTTATTGCACGGCACATCCTTGTAGTCATGTCTAAGCAGAATGGCCACGGTATAAAGAGAGGCAGTGAAAGAAATCGGGCAAGGCCACGTTAGGGAAATGTTCCTGATCCGACTGAGGCTAGTCTTTTCGGGTCTGATGGGTAGGTGATTGCCGACAGGAAGACAGATGAAGACGGGATAGAATCCAGCATGGGAAGACAACTTGCAGAAAGATAAGGATTCCTTCTGCCCAGCGTTTTGTTTTGCAAGACGACCCACTGATTTCTGAGGCCAACACTGGGTTCGTCGACCTTCTAATACCATCATGCAGCTTGGAGATAGAGGATGAAAAATTTCTCTTTTGTGTCATCTGAGAAAATCGTATCTCGAATAAACAGAAGTGGTCCCCTCCACCGATCGTTGTCCCGTCCCTATAGCACTAATACAGACGCGCCTCTCGAGCGCATTCACGCAAACTTTATCCAAAATGGCGCCGATCGGATTGTATCGGAGCTCGGTGAGCTTCCCCGCCTTCTTATCGCTCTAATGAAACGCGATTGTGTCTCGTGTTTGTATTTCAGATATCTTCTCTCTCCAAACAGCCGTGTTTCTCTATTTAAGCCGCCCTGTATAGCAAATAAATGACACAGTACACTATCCCTGGGCTAACACCCTTCAAAAGGCGAGCTTTGTCGACCGGGGTGTGAACAGTGCATCCGTATGCCCACCAGAATGGTTAAAGTATGTCAATATTTTGTTGGGTATTCAAAGTGACTTTTAAACATGGATTAATCAGTTGGGAAAAATTCATTCACGAACGTCAATTGCTTCTTGTTCCCGAGAGCCGTGCGGTCATTATACCAAATATGTTGGTCTTTTGACTTTTCAAGACTATTTAATACATAAATGTTGCGCGATAGATCAGTAAGTCATTTTAATCACCATCCACGTGACAAGAACTAATGTGGTCGAAGGATACAGAAAAATCTGGATTTCAAGAAAGATGGAATAATTACTACATGCAGATGTTCCTCCATGCAGTAAGCTGGCCTTCTTTTTCAGGAGCTTTTTTGTGACCTTACCCCAGTTACCTCCAGGATAATCGTCTACGTGTTCATGTACTTCCATAATATACATGGAACGTTTTTCGGAATACTGGGTCTTATTGGTTTTACCAATGACACAACAACAGGTAAGGAGAAACTGACAGTAGGTGGTGCTTTAGTTCTAATTATGTGTCAATGGCAATGGATTCTGAATTCCGTTCGCAATTACTGTCACCATAATTGAATAACAGTATCCCTAGGGCCCTGGACGTATAGTTTTTGAGCATATCACTATTTCCCTATCCACACTTCTAGTATAATGCTTCACAAATTAAGCCTAATAAAATGGCATGGTGACAATGGTACACCTCTTTTCACAAGTGTTTTTCGCAACTGGTAGTTTAACGAACCTTTGCTAGAATGAAGTCATGATAATTTGCCTTGCGACGTCATAGACATAACTTTACAGTGATCTTCTCCAGACAAAATACATCAGAGAATGCCGATTTAACGAATTTTGATCCCGACACCAACACTACCTGGGTTTTCAGCTTCCTACCGCTATCAGGGCGACCAACCAAATCGTTGTTCATCTCGTTGCGTTTATTATCTAAACTGACTCACTGCATATTTTTTTACATAAATCTGCTTGTCATAGTGTTAGAGGCGTGTAAGTTGTCTCCATTTAATTTATCATTTACTTGAATATTTAGAATAAATCCCTAACTGAGGTAAATTGACAAGAGTCAGTATTTCCCCGTATAGGTGTGACCATTTGCCAGCATACGCTTTGTGGTCGATGCTCTCGCTTTCCTTTTCTCTGTGCCGTAGTATTTCTACGCCTATGCGTACCGAGGACTTTCAGAATAAGATTTTCTCTTTGCTTATAGGTCTGTTAATCGTATCAACATCTATCTTCTGTCATTATTAATAACTGTATGATAAACATTTTTATAACAATATAGCTGGACGAACTATGAGGTGACAGGAAATGTCAAATCTCTCTCTCACTCATCATCCAAAATGTAAATATAATATAAACGCAAATTCTTTGATTGGTACGCAGCTTTCAGTATAAAGTGCAAAGAGTGGTTATCATACTGTAACTAACGGTGTTATGCGTGCATGGTGTCAATACTCCAGATTTCTTCACCATTATGACGGTGGTGGTCAGAACTATGACTGAAACAAACCGTTACAGCTTTGAGGAAATGTTTTGAGGTCACCGAGATTTTGGACAAAACATTTTGAAAATGATGCATACACAACGATGCAAAGGCTATACATAGTCTTTGAACTGGAACCTTGTGGCGGAGGCTTAAATCTACTCACAATACACAAGCTCTAACATTGAACTGGATTATGACATACACGTGTTCACCCACATCCGCGAAGTACGAGTCTGTTGGTTTAGCGGCATTGTACATTACCCATGTTGTAACGAGAAGGGATCCTGCATGGTCACGCTTCTGTACAAATGTGGTATGTCATACCCTTGTAGTTACAATAAGAGACCCTGCATTCTACACAAACACTGCACGTTACTCTTGGTGTTATGATAAGAGATCCTGGTCAGTCTTCGAGTATAAAAAATATTGTGTTAACTGTGTTGTTAAGAGAAGAGATTCTGACCATTCTGCCGGCCGTACGTGGGAAGGTCTCTCAGCAACCTGCGGATGGTCGTAGGTTTTCCCCGGGTTCTGCTCGGTTTCCTCCCACCATAATGCTGGCCGCCGTCGTACAAGTGAAATATTTTTGAGTACAGCGTAAAACACCAATCAAATAAATAAATAATTAAATCTGACCATTCTGATATGCAATGTATGTTATACCTCAACCTTGTTATTACGTGAAGGGGTTCAACATAGGCAATTTCAGTCAGCGAAATAAAACATTACTTATGCATTCAGTTCCTTAAATTTTGATAGACATACTTCTCATTAATTACAACTTACAATATCACTACTGTATACAAACACCAGCAATAAAAGCGCAATTGCCTCAACTCTGATTTGTATACTTTGCTTACAATGTGGTCATCCGTTTATACAAATATTGTATGTGCTACCCATATTGATAAGAGATCATGGTCAGCCATCTGTTCAATGTTGCCTCTGATACAACAGTGAGTGCCGTTTAAGATAATAATTCATAAATACATATATAATGCATAATGCATGAGATATAAGATCAATATTTAAACGTTGATGTATTGGTAAGTATATGTCATGTTTTTTTTTAAATACGCATGAACGTGAAGTGGAGCAGGTTGGTTGGAATTGAGTTAAGGACAACAGAAAAACTACGTCAACATTTACAATACATTATTTAGTAACGTGTGGCGTATTGCTAAATGGGCTTAATAAGCATAAATTTTCAATGGGTTATTCTTGCACTTGCGCACTTGTAGTCAGGTTTGTGAGGCGTGAAGGTAAAAACGCTGTCCGTCCTTACATGTATCCATTTTCTACACATACTTTCAACTGTTACAGGATAAATTTAGATTAGCACTTAGCAATTCAAATCCATAAACCATTGTGTTAATACTTTTTATCGGAATTAGACGACGTCCACTGATGTACAGCTAAGTTAGCTCTACAAAGACGTGTTTAAAAACATCCAGCAATCTGCTTGTTAGCACATCCTACATCGGAAACAATTTATTCTGAATTTACATACAGGCGCGTGTTTGCCTCGCAGTTATGTGATTTACTGATTTCATATATTTTGTAAGGCTCACATTTCTAAGAAATGAGGGTCAAAATAAAAGAAGAACGATTTTCCGGATCGCCAATTCCTGCCAGTTAGTATTCTCAGCATAATTACGATTTTGTGTGCGACAATAAAGGAAGATTTCTTCAACCAGTGGCACAAGAAAAGCAGCAATAAATTACCTTTGCGACAGCTTATCTCACCACTTGATTCGCATTCGTTCGAAGCATTCTACAGCGCATGTAACAGGTGTAACTGGGAATGAGTAAAAGATCTGGAAATTGATCTGGAAAAAGCCAGTGACAGGATTACTGTGTCCCAGGTGGGCCTTTACCTGCGTGTTTGCAGCCACCACTCTAATCGGCTGATCAACTGAGGTACAGATGCGCGCGAAAAGTTTAATCTAAAAAAAAAAGAATTTGCGTTGTCCACATCCCACAGGAAATTTTACTGAATCGGAGAGAGAACATCTGTTAGGCAGGGCCTCAAGCCTATGCTAATGTCCAGGTATTATTCTCTAATGCCGGTTACATGTGCGGCCACGTACCAACATGGCCGAATACAGGAGAACACGATACATAGCGTGTGCACTTCAGATCTATGTCAATATTTACACAACAGATTTATGTTTTCAAAGAGTTATATTATGTTCTTTTTGTCAATAGAAACAACATTCGGTACTATAGCCACCGCTGAAAAGTATAACAAAGAGCCACACGAAACTCTTCCAGATCTAAATAACTAAATTTCATATTTTATAATTGGTTTTTTTTTTGTCTGTTTACCTTATATGTTATTTCATATCCCTTAGTAACTGTTTCGAAATAATATTTACAACGCAAGAGAACTGAAATATTTTGAAATAACAAAAATACAATAATTGGTTTCTTTCATATGGGTCGGATAAATCCGCAAGAGAACTGAAGTATTTGAAATAACAAAAATACAGTAATTGTTTTTTTCTCATATAGATGATATAGATCCAATCCATCGTAATGAATGTACTTCTGATTATTAGGCATGTCACAGCATCCTCTGTAGGTGTGGAGATTTGATTAGAGACACTCTTTTACAAATTGCTGTTGTAAAATGCAGTTCAGTTTCAGCCTTGGACAAAACCTTAATGAACAGAAAGTCGCCCGCTCTTATTACTCCTGGGTGGTAATCAGCGATCGACGGCGTTCCTGAGCTTGTTTCCATAGAGTTAAAGACGTCTGAATGTCACATGTTGGAAAAATCGTCAGTTACTTGCCAAATGTAGGTAGTTGGACTCCAGTGGGTCACTCCGGTTTCCTCCACCAATAAAACTGACGGCGTTCCATTAAGTGGGAAATTCTAAGGGTATATATGGCATTAATCTAATATTAAATAATTAAATAAATTTATAAAGTGTTGTTAAAACTGGCTTAAATTAGTAGACAAACGAACAGCCACGGTATGGTAGGGTTGCATTTGAATCTTATACTGTGTTAAACAGCCACCTGCAGAATAGTACAACCCGCATTTGGTGTGAAATGACGGCAATAAATATAGGGCCTAGACTCCTATAAAAAAATAGTATTTAAATTCTATAGCACAAAAAAATCTAACTACATCTTTTCAATGACATAAACTTCATTATGGTGTATTTTTTTTTTTGTCTCAAGGTTCCTTGGAATCTGATACGTGTCATATGGAATTGGCATTGGCATTGCCTATGTGAAAAAGTATTGATGGTGTAAATAACGGGATTAACAGTGAATACCACATAAACTACTTCTAAACAGTTCAAAGGTGAAATATGAAGTGTGTACGTGGTACCTTTCTCTGTTTCTTGGTATGTTTGTACGGAACATATAGTAAATACGGTCTTGTGGATATTTAGAGCACAAGAAAGAGATACAGAATATCGTGTGATATACAAGCATATTTAGGCTATTCTACATTAAGAGCATAGCAACCAAAAACATTT
The DNA here is from genome assembly GCF_032854445.1 of Liolophura sinensis. NCBI lineage: Eukaryota > Metazoa > Mollusca > Polyplacophora > Chitonida > Chitonidae > Liolophura > Liolophura sinensis. The sequence continues at coordinate 44,639,369 of NC_088301.1, read as the reverse complement.
CAGTAATGTCAAGAAAGCTGTTGTCAGAACGAATTTCAACTTCAAACTTTAATTTTAAAATATACGGTGAAGAGCAAACTGGTCTGTTAAGTGCAATTCTTTTGTTTGGAGATCTATTTTTAAACCGCTCTATATACAAATCAGAATTTATAACCTTATATAATAAAATTGAGACGTTCGGCACAGGGAGAAAAAAACAGAACAACGACGACATTGTGATAGTTGGCAAATGGCCACAAGTGAAATACAGCCTCTCTTTAATTTACCTCATTTAGGGTTTTATTCTAACTCTACATGTAAATGCATAAATGGTAACAAATTACACGCCCCCTGGCACCACGGAAAAAGCAGAATTAGATAAACAAAAAAGGCAGTGATGTTACTTGCACTTAATTATAGATCACTGATCTAACATTACTCAAAATGCTGTTTTGTCATCACATTTAACATACAATAACATTGTAATGCCAATGGGCCGCATGCAAAATACATCCTATCAACAAAATAAAATGTTTTCGAGTATTATTGTAAATTAGCCAAAAAGCATTATAAATCACGCATCGTTTTTATTACTTTTGTACACGGCGACCATTTCATTCTGCTCATATTAGGAGTTTATTTCCTGACTTATATTTCCGTTTTTCGTAGACCTGCATGCAAAATTGCGTATTTTCAGGTCTGCATGTATAGTCATAAGATTTGTGCAAATTTTCCACTGCTTTTTGAGTGAATTCTGAATATAATACTTTGTTCAGTATTTTGAAACCTTTCTCACTGTCTAATTAGAAAAACGTGCAAATACGAATAAGATTTCAGGAAAAGCGTCTAACTGTTTCTCTCTTCTCTTCTTTTGTTTTACGCAGTACTCAAGAATATTTCACTATACGACGGCGGCCAGCATTATGGTGGGTGGAAACCGGGCAGAACCCGGGGGAAACCACGACCATCCGCAGGTAGAGCTTGTCATCTGTACTTTGTTGGTTATACTCTGTCCTGTGACTTGCCCCAGATGCGGTGCAGTACATGCGCAGTGATGGGTGTGGTTAACGGAGAGTGCCCGATGGGGAATTAGATACGTAAACAGAAGTGAAAACCTTCAAAAGGGTAGATTAATTTCCTAAGCCATTTGATAACAACTTTACTTCCTCCGGCATTGTGATAACAGTGCTTTGAAATGGCACAGAGACACGGGCATTTGAAATGAGGAAAATGTTTACATCAATGCACTGTTAAACTTTTCTAATCCTACAAAATTTGCTCATATACTATATAGAAAACCTACTTAATATTAGTAAAATGAATAATAAGTTAGCGAGGTCGAATGGGCAATCCTTCAATCTATCAACCAGAATTATAGCTCGATTAACAATTAATGTATTTTTTTAAGTTACAACATTGTACCAAGCCGCGCCTTTCTTTCATAGAACAGATGTAGGAATTTAACAGATTTACCTTATGCGTGTATACAAAATTTTCTTGACAACGGCCCAGATTTTCTCTTAAGGTTGTGTACATGCGGTAAGAATCCTGTAAATTTATTTCACAAAATGTCAGGAACGAAAATCTTATATGGATGCGACCACAGGTAGTAGTAATGTCAGACACCCTAGTTCCGTGGATTACCATTTTTAACAGGATGCATGAACAATTATCAGTTGTTCACATCATTGTCGCTGCTCTGGTTTTATTTCCGTATTGTACTGTATCCATTTATATTTTTGGACCTACATAAACCTCGATCTGATTTTTTTTCTCATGTAAATGTTCATTAAATGTGATGACAACCACAACATTTTGAGTAATTATATACCACTGACGTCTAATAAAACTGCGATTTATTTCACTGAATATTAAATCTAAACGATTTCTGCTTTAATCGTATAGGAAGTATAAGTTGGTACTGGTTAACAACAGAATAAAACCTGAAGCATAGCAAACCGACAAAAAGCTGGATCTCACCAACTGCGTGTGACTATTTGCCAACTATGATGTCACTGGAGGGGTTTTACTCTCTATACTGTAATCTTTTATTGTGTGACTCTGGAGAATTTTTTTGAATTAAAACCGCACTTGTCTTGAAATTCTCCGGCTGTAAGTGGGAAGGTTTTCCAGCAACCTGCGGTGCGGGTGGTCTTGGGTTTTCTCCCACCATAATGCTTGCCGCCGTCATATAAGTGAAATATTTTTAGTACGGCGTAAAACACCAATCAAATAAAATAAATAAATGTCTTGAAATTACTCCAGTGAATTTTGGTCAGGGAATTCCAATTGGATTTTGTGTATGAACACACAGGCAGAAATATCCTTCATATCAATGAAACAAAACTGTATACAATATTTTATTATGTAAAGTTTCATCAAAGGGTTTCTTTTTACTGTTTTTTCATTTTTTTCCCCTCTTCATTATTATGGAATCAGGCTGTGATAAGTCTAGGAAGATACAGATACTTTGGTGTACTGCTTATGAAGGCCTGTTTGACCCAAGTAAAACATATCTGCAGATAAGATTAATATCATCATTTAATTATCTTATCACATTTTCTGATATCAACCGTAGATGTTTCAACAAACCTTTCATGTAGAGAGTATCAACGGGTTGGTTATTATTACTGGGCATAGCAAGTTCATTGCAGACGTGAATTTTCCTGCGTTAAAGATAGCATTCAGAAGTTTTGATCCGATCAATAAAGATGGCGCCCTATTTATAGAGGTGAGATGACTGCGGCATGTTAACAAGGGCGATTGGAGGGCAATTCTCTTGGACTGCTACTTCACGGACATTGTTTTACCCGCCTCTCCGACTGGAAATAAAGAGGCAAGTGATGGATTCTGCAGAGTAGAGATAACGGAATCGCTATTGACGTGTATCGATCCGCAGTCGTTTCCAGCTACAACAGTTTTGTTTCCTCAAGACGCCAAAGGCGAGGAGAGTGGAGTGAGGCCAAGAAGCGATCGCTGGACGGGACCCGCGCGTCTGCTAGGAGATTTGTGCTCGAAGCTGATAACGCTTCGAATCAGCGCGATGGCGTGAAACGAAAACTTGATAACCGCTTACCATCGCAGAAGGTACTGAGGTGTACATGATAAAATGATTCTCCAAGAACCGTATGCGTATGGTCCATATAAAACCCCTAAACGCTTCGTCGACAATTGTCCCTGCCATTTTGCTGCCGAGAAGGAATATCTGCTGTCTCAGTCCATGGAACTGCGAAAAGAATCGATGGTGTTGAAAGGCAACATCTCTTATTGCAATAGCAGATATTTGTGCGTAACCCACGATTCCATAATTCTTAGGGAAGGGAAACTTTTTGGGTAAACAATTATATATATATAAATGAATGTATACGGAGTATGGAATTTGAGACTTTCGGCTTTCACTGAGAAAAGACAAACATAATGCTAACACAACGCAGCCTAAAACAGACCAAAATTCCGTGAGTTGACTTACAGAAGTCGTTTTTTTTTCCTTGAATCATGTCAATGGACAATCTTAGCAATGGCAATGGTGTAGCTGAGGGGTCTGACAATTTACATACTCCATACCAATAGTGTATCTGCGAAAACAAATGGCCTTGTCTTGAACTAAGATATAACATACATTTATGTATGCTAAGCACACTTGCAGAACAAGGTGCAAATATTGATATAAACTGTTGAAATTGTTATAGTATATCCTGCAAGTATTTTGATAGCCAAATTCAAAGCATAGAATTAAAACCTAAAGCTGCTTTCATTAAAGTTCGTAATAAGTTTTTTATGGTCAATTAACAATGTTTTTACTTGCCCCATTTAACAAAAAATACGTCAGACGTATTAATATGTTGTTTTGATTCCTTAAAATTTCATTAAATGTAATCTAAGTTCTAGCTCATTAGTCTGCAAATGCACAGGTCATTTCGTGTCAATCGAGACAGTCAGAGTTTGCAAAACAGAACGGATGAAACATTTCACAGTGCCATGCAAATAAAATCATTAAAAAAAATGTCTAATTATTAGACTGTATGTTCACTTAAGCCTGCAAGTTTTGTCTCAGATTGTCTCTGGACTGGTTCCTATATTAGTTGAGTGCGTTTATTCAAATCCGCAGTGCTCATTTGTGCCTTGTAGACTTCACCTCAATATGCGCTCATTCATACTAGACAGCCTGTTGCACCCAGATTTCCATACAGCATTTTCTATGCGTTTCAATTCTTTTAACTCTCAATTCTGTGGGTCATATATGGGACAAATACCTTACGGGAAACTAGCGACAATTTCAGCTATATATCTATTCAATTAAAGCTTTAGATTCTGTTGAATTTTTCCTCTATGATTGATTTAAATGATGGTAACATATAAATGATGTAACAGTATGTATTTTTCCCAAAAAACAGAAACATAAAAAACAAGGACAGGTCCATGACCACATTATTCTTATACGATTACTTATTTATTCTGATATTCGGTTACAAATAAAGGGGCATTTAAAATCACATTATAGGCCCTTATATAGGACAAGATGTATAGGTCTGTATATACTTTTATTCCGAAATCAAATAAACATCTGAAGATGTACTTAGATGTACCATTGTGTGGATATGTAAACTTTATGTGCTGGTTACGTCTCATTGCCATTTGTCTCTATATCCCATATTTCAAAGGTGTACATCTACATGGAATATCAAAGATGAAATACCAATTATCATACGTACGGCTAACAAAAACCGCTGCGAAAGCCTTGTGGTTTAAGGTGAATGATTGCCAGAGGATTAAGCCAATCGATGTTGTACTAGAGTTCAGTCTACCTCTCAGACAATGCCGAGGTTTCAATCTTTTGAAACCTTACAATCACCATATTATTGCATTATATCTTTATCCCCAAATCCCCAGTAATTGGACCACATTCGACTCACGCGCAGAAGCACATTGTGATTACCTTATGCGTTCTAGTTATTTGAACCTCTCACTATGTGTATGATGTATAGGTCAGAAATATAGAAACTTAAAATTGTGAATAGGCCAAATCTAGAAATGTCCTCTTCAATATTCAACATGGAAAAGAAACAACTGTGAACAGATAAATAAGAAATAACGAAAGTTATTAAATTAATTACCGGTACAAACTCCATTTGAAACTTGAAAAAATACATTCACGCATGTATGGTGTATTTTGGATGTTTACATTTGGTTTAAGGATAGACATAAATTTCTTTACCGCGCATGATTAAAATCTCGCGAGAAAACACGAAGGACAAAAGTTATTGTTTGCACGCCTTTTGTCAAGCTGATTACCATGGGATTCTTATTGTAAGAAACCACATATATGTTTCTTTCTGTCGATACTTATGAGATTTTTATCTGATCTGCTATATATATGTTGGCCACATATATAAGAATAATTCGAGCATGCAGTTGCCATGAAGATAATTTAAAACAAAGAACTGTAAATAATTTCTTGATCAAATATATTCGTGTTTTATTGATTTATTTTTATAGGAAAAGGATGAGTTTGATGATCTTTATCTTCATGACCCAGTATATAGCATTGGACAGAATCGTCAATGAACTTATTTATAATTTTCGGTGAAGTCCTTTACTTCATGACACAAAAGTGACTATGAAATCTTTGAGAGTTCCGGAAATCTTCAGTTTCGTTTATGTTCCATTTATGCCCATTCTAATCGGAGTCAAGAAGCAAACGGTTCTTGTTTCTGCGGCAGTCTCTGCCCGGAAGTTCCTCTTCCCGATAAGACATAATCAGATCGCTTGCTCGATTGATGGCGGGATCTGGGAATTACAGCCGGAGATAAGGCCCATGGTCACTGAGATTAACCAATTTTAATATGCAAATGCAGTCATTCCAGATGTAATGATTTTGGTCTAAAAGACCCTTATTTCCATTCACAGGCGTCCATGTTGTAACAGCACCGAGTATGTGATCTGTTTAGGCCCATGAAGGAGCCTACCACTGTGTGTATATATGGCTGTATTTCTGATTTCTTCATGCCTATCTTCGTTCGGTAAATTCTGATCTTAACACATCGATCCTGATTGATTTATTGAGCAATGTAAAGTAGAGTGTGATGCACTGATATTTATTTCTGTAATATCACGAAACGTTATAGGCGAAAGGTGCACTTTTGTTTCATTTATTCCTCCAGAACATTAACACTTCAGATTTAGAATAAATGTTATCTTACTTAAGCCTGAGCGAAACTTGATTAGTGTCAATTGGCTCGTTTATATTACCGATATTGAATATATTGTGAAACCGGCACCGCTAGTAGAAGCGAGCAGTCGCATCAAGATAAACTTTTCTCCTCCGGAAATCGCTCTCTAATAAAGGAGATAAGATCGGCATATATTGATGGCAATATCCCTTTCTCTGCGAACTAGGTCGACAGTTTATCGAACCTCTTAACCCTCAGATACATTCTGCCCTATAAATATTCATCATTTTTTAAATTATTAATAATATATACATCTTCAAAACTTTTCACCACTTTGGCTAAGCCATTTGTTGTCTAATGAAGTGTTCGTCCAAGGAAGTTAAGCGTTGATATTAAAATATAACATGTTTCGGCATATTTGAATAATAAATTTGTATATATCTTGAATTAGAAAAGAAATGTTTAACTGAAAAAAAATGTTTTACTGCGGGTAAAGTACATATATCTAAAAAGAAAATAAGCATGTTTAGTTTACAAGATTCTTCTATTTTAAACAGAGAAATGCCTTTTCGATAAAAGCTTGTTCTCACAGTGCAAGTTCTAATTATAGACGCAGCGTTTTTCTTTCGGATTATGAACCGTATTAAATTTACATGTATCCTTTCAGAATATTCTGAATAAGCTGAGTTTTAATTTAGGTGAATTCATAAAAGTTTTGTAACTTGAATATGGAAAACATATAACATTGCAAATGTAAAAGAGCAACATTCTGAGGCTATTATTTCTCCATCATGCAGTTACAGACTTCGGATCGCCTTGTTCGAAGTTGAGTATCACATAATACAGTATACTGGTCACGAGAAACATCAGACTACAAGTTTATTACATACATCAAAGTTGAACTACGGGGGCAGCGAAGTTATTAATCATCTACAAAATTCGCAGTTGCCATGGCGACTATCTCGCTCGCTGTAACTTCTGGAGACAGCCTGGTTATTGCTTAGTCTTCAGTTAAGGAATTGGGGCTATCAAAGGTTTCTTTCATTTGCCAAAATCTCCACAGTCGCTGATTCATAGCGAATCTTTGAAGATGTAAAAAAAATCGACATGTTTTTATCGCCGTTTTCAAATTATTTCCTAATATTACATTTTCCGTTATCGGTTTGATTGCCCAGAGGCATGTTAATGGGGTTTTCTGGAGGATGTGACGAAAAGGAGACATTGTACAAATTGAGTCAAAGAGACCGCCCCAGTTGATTAGCCATCAGGTTGGTCCACCTCTGCTTTGGCCTCGCAACCCTGTTCAATGCCACGAGATGGGCTGGTTTCAACCACATCTATATATAAGAGCTTGGTCAATTTACGAAAAACTGAAGCACGTGACACCTAAACACTATGAATAAAAATGGACACGCGAAATGAAACGGGTGAGATAGCGCCGACAGATCGGACTGTCGTTGTCTTTACGTCAACGCATTGCAAACTTTGTGTGATTTGGGTATTTTGAAACCAACTCTATTTCATGACACGCTCTTGGCAATGTTATTATGAATCAGTGTGTGTGGCGCTTTACCCTGGTTATGAATTAAATCGTTAACCATAATGGGCGTCCCGGGTAGACAATCGCAATACACATTTTCAAAATAAAGTTCGAAACAATCACTAAAGAAGAAAAGAAAATTATACATTGTGAGAAATTAAAGACAAGTAAATGAAAGATAGCAACTTTTAATGAGACTGTAATGACTCAACGAACATTCATAACGTCGCCACACCACGGCGGGTATAAAACAGCCAGCTTTGCAGTTCAAACTACGATAAGGGCTCGATTGGAACTCCCGGCCTCATTGGTCCGTGGTTCAGCAGAGATCTGAACTGAGGTAGTCTACATAGACTGCTTTGCCATGACAAGATCCAGTCAATGTTTTTGTAATGTAATTAAATCGCAACATAATCCATTTCTTAATTTATTTGTTTACTTTTTTCAGTTGGAGTTTATCTTGTACACAAATACTAAAAAATAAGCAAAAACATTGGATATATTGACACTCAATTAAATCGACGTTTAATCAATATTTTACTGCCCTTTATGAAATTCCATAATAAACAGCTAATATTGTGATTTTTGGTAACTATAAGCTGGTCGCTGTATATGTATATTTTTATGATGTTGTATCTCTATGCTACATCTATTAATAAAACAAGTACTCAGAATTGACTTAAGACAATGTAGTTTCTGTGAAATTAGTTTATTGTTATTTATCTGGTAAACAAAATGGGTAAAGGCTGATTATCTGAACGATAATTCTCAACACAGAAATTTTCATTGTCTTACAATATATGCACGAACGGAGAATGAAGCATGGCTTGATTTGTTGGGCTTCATAATAAAATTATGTCTGTTTACATAAACAGATAACATACGGGTTGCGGGTTCTATCCCGGCCTGACACTTCGCATACCGGCTATTTAACAAAGAATTAGTGAAATCACACTCTCTCACTGTATGTGGGCCCTGTGTAACACAGCCGTTGACATGTTGGAGCTAGTTCTTTGAAGGTCTATTTTAAGTTTCAAAGAAGTATATAAGACATGGTTAAGCTAGGGAGAGTGTAAATAATCGTGACTGAGGTAAACTGACAAGGCCGTATTTGTGACAATTTGCCAGCTATCATACTTCGTCCCTGCTCTGATTTTACCCCCCTATGCTGTACGTCTTCAATTATATCATAGATGTAATAAAAAAAATATACACATGATGCAAGGCTAGACAATCAGAATCCTATATGTTTAAAGGTTAATAAATAATCAAATAAATAAATGTACATTTTTGTTGGACTGGAGTGTCTTTTTTTTTTCATTTCCGGATATTGTGTTATCGGAATGTCGAGGCTGGTTTTCATATAATATACACCTGGGCAATCTGAGGGGAAAAACGAGTTTCTCAGAATTCATTTCTGCAACAATCGGTCTCGAGATCTTCAGATTCCACTATAAGGTTTTCAATTTACATCTGTACCACTGTAACGAAAGAAAGAAAAAATGAAACTCGTATGACAACTTACGCAGTGTTTGTCTAAGATATCTAAGCTTAATGGCATTCTGCTGTAATAAAATGAATTTGCATCTAATTCCGCCTAGTACTGGGCCCTGGGGCGGTATATGCATCAAATACGTTCTCTTCCATCCAAATGCACTTCCATAGCAGTTCAATAATTCGCCCTGTCCCAATATGATGTCAGTAATAATTGTATAATATAGTAAAACATTGTGGAATAGTTTTCCTGCCGGATGATTAACACCTTTTTTTTATTTATTTATTTTTTTATTCGTAACTGCATGCGAACTGCAAAACTTCCAAACGTACCACAGCTAGATAACTCAATGTAATAAACGTATATCTATGGATGGTGGTAGCACTGAGATTCAGTCCTGAATGCATCAGTAAAGTATCGTTATCTACACCAACAATTGGTATGTTCCTTCATGCGAACGCCAGTTGATCCTACGTACATGTTTGGCACACGACTTAGGGAAATTCTTTTGTGGCAAACCACAGCCACAGTTGTGGATACATATAACCTGGTGTTAAGATGTAATCTACCCGATTGTTGTGAACAATGGCATCTTTGTCAGACCATCATTGATAGAGATAAATGTGCCATCGGCTTGGGAATCACGTTTACTTGTGTGTCCTTTAGATGGTTGGATTTCGTGAGTACGTGAGGTGTCATGAGCCGCTTGTGCCACTTGGTCTCTGCATTTTGGATTCAGTACACACATAATTCGGACCTGTCGACACCCCATAACACAGATAATGAAGTATATTTCAGTAGATTTCCTGCTCCACTAACAGTTTATGCACCTGACAATCCGGAGACTGTGACAGCCGGCATTATAGGACTCCATGTCTGTAGGCCTTCTAATACATATATGTATTATGTATGGGTGAGATCGTTCCCATGGATCAGTACGTACACAAGTATTGAAATTATACGTAAGAGGTAAAAAATAATGCCAGAATTGATCTTGTTAATCACATGTTTGTTCATATTGAAGTAAAAAAAATGAGCCATCGATGTGCAGTTGGAAGCTGCGACTGATCTCTGTGGGCCTATGACCCTTCAGTCCAGAGCAATAAGAACACCGTCCTCCACAGCAATAACAACAACAATGTGTTTCTCGACATCGATTATTAAATGTGACATCATTTGAAACAATTCCAGATAAGCTGGTCTAATAACTAGTTACTGACATTACTGCATGTTTTACTGATTTCTGGTTAAGCTATGGTGGAGATATTGTAACACAAACATGAACAGTTAGAATAAAATCATAACTGACGTTAATTAAAACGAGGCAGAATTTCATCGGTTACGTGTGATCATTTTCAGATTATCACACTGTGGTCAACAGTGCTGTGGTTTTACTGTCGTTGTTGTATAGTCTTTATACCCCGTAGAGCGGCTTCTTGTAATCGGTACTTAAAATACGAAAACAAAAAAAAAAAAAACAAAAAAAAAACCTGTAGTAAAAGCTGCAAAGCAAGTACATTTCAAAAATGCACCCCATGAACCCAAAGCACTGAAATGACATCATTCCTAACAACAACAACGTCGTTGGTACAATATTTGGTAAAATAGCACTGTTCACTTGTGCGCATGTGCGTCAGGAATGGTAGCTCTTGAGAACTTCCGGGTTGTCTGTGTTTTGCGGTAAGCCTTGTTGTAGCCACAAACAGCCGGACAGCGGGTAGTGTCAGCTTCTCTTCTCGTCCGTGTTGTTTGTTTGATCGATCAACTCGGTGATCAATGGTCAGAGATTTCATTCAACCTCATTAGCCGACAGTGGACAAAGTTTTTTCTTCTTTTTTTTTTCAAGAGCCTTGAGGTAGACTTGGGCAGATTGGCAGATCTAAAGGAAACATGCCTAAAGGGATTTGCTCATAACCAGCGGCTGAGGGGTTTCCGCTACCAAATCCGATAAACCGGTAAAAGCCGGCAAATTAATTTACTTAGTTGGCTTCTTGTTTTTCTGCTGGCTTGTGGAAGTGGCATTTTGAAAAGTTCCAAGTAGCCTATACCTTCCTAGAGGAGAGATAGAAGCACAGATAATGTGTCTGCAACGAGGCGATGAAAAGACATTACAATTTTTACAGCTTTAGTACATTGCTTTTATAAAACAAATCTACTTGAGCTATATAAAACGTAGTGTAATTTGCGAACAAATTTGCATGTCTTGGAAATTCATTTTCCAAAATGCAATTATTTTCGGTAAACGTGTTTATATGTTTGATAGCCTAAAGCCCAATGCTATCCGCCATCTATATACATTCTATCTATAAAAATATATAGATGAATTCTTAATTAATTGGTATTGCCGTTGGAATAAAGGGATTGTCCGTTTCTTAACGCTGACCTAAACTACATTTGAATAGTTTCAGTCCCACTTCACGTACAGTCTTTGAACTCCTTCAGTAACGATACAGTCTAGAATAAAATAAGTGATATTTACAGAGATTTATGACGACCGCATAGTCGTCTTATTTTATTATTTTCGACATGCATTTGCAATGCCTCTGCTGTCCATGAAACTACTAGGCCCAGTTGTCCTAATTTTAGGACACCTGGTCTGCTCATTTTAGCCAATATATGTAATTGTAGCAGAAATATTGAGTTTCTTTTTTCTCACATGGTTAAATCACCTAATGAACAACATGCTCATATCTTGACGATGTAATATTCTACTTTCAACACTACTAATATCCGTCCCAAAATTTAGAAGAATTAGAGTAGTCTGTGTTCGGTATTCACATGCAGTGGTTAAAGGCGCAACATTTCTGTATCACATTTTAAGTAAATACATGTACTGAAGATTTACATAATATAGGCTCTCAAATGAAATCATACAGACCAGTCATTATTACAAACTGAAACAAACCTTACATCAACTTTGAAACAAATTCAGAAGAGAATGTCAATATATTGCTCTGTATAGCCACCATTAGCCACGGGCAAAGCGACGTTCGGTTGGATTTGCTGAACTATCGGACGAGCTGCGTCTGCGCAGAATATAGAACCTGGCTATATAATATGCTCCACATGCAGAAAGTGAGCTTAGAATAACAATTTAACCAACACCGATTTTTATCGCTTATATTAAATTGGGCCCCGCGATCGATCAGTGGCTTTTGGAATAGCGTCAGATATATTTCAGTTGCTTATACGATTTATAAAACAGGCCCGAAACTGTCAAGGAGATTAAAAAGCGGAGCAGCCGAGTCGCTGATAAGGCCGGACTTTTACAGGTAAGTGATAGAGAGACGAAGGTTACAGTGTGACTATCAGTCTTTTTCAACTTCGAATTATTTATTGGTTTAGGGCATCACTGAAATACAGAGGCACGTTATCGGACAATATTGTCAATTATATGACAAGGTGTTGTAATTTTTTCTATTTGGGAGCATCGATAAGGTATCCAATACTTTCCCGAAAGGGCGATGCCTACCCTGATAGCCGTTGATGCATGTCGATTTGGTGCCTCTTCATTCCGCCTTATGTCCTTTCAACACAAACGGGACCTTTTGGGCATTTTGTTTCAAAGATCATCCTCTATACCGCTGGATTTAGGCCTAAAGCACTTGCTTCAGTGTACGCAGTGTGATCCCCTGTTATACAGGATACACTCATTTTTACTACCCCAAAAAAAAAAAATCTGAATTCCAAGATATTGCTTTGGCAAAAAAATCTTCTGCCTTTGTTAAAGTTGAAGTGGGAAAGTGTACTTAAATCATAATTTGATATCTACAAAATGTAGTTGATATATATGTAAACAACTTTCAGTGACGTAATTATTTAACATTGATTAAGTAACATATTAATACAAATTAGTCTTGAGTCGTGGAAATACCAACGTTCCTCAGAAAAAAAGTACATTCTTATGTCTACAAATGGTTCAAACTATAACATCTATTCATCTTTTATTAATCTTACTAAAATGGAAATAACAATTAATTTATAAAATGTCACGGGATTAAAGATAACAAACGACAAATTTCTCCAGCAGGACATGCTTGTGGGCGAAAAGGAGCGGCGAAATAATCCCTTGTCTTTTAACCGAATCCTTATTGGAAGTTCCGTCCAAAAGGGATAACAAATGCGTCACAGAAAACCCTCAAGTCAACGTAAAAATGTTTCGTTGCCTTGGGGATATGGAATTCATATAAAGTACAATGAATCTTTGGCATTGACATTAATTCCTTGATAGCCATACAAATATATCTGCGAGTATCAGAAAGCACGTGTTTTAAATGAACCAGCTTTTGGCATAGCTTTATCTTTATTGTGGTGTGCTTAACGACAAGGAGTTTTACCTATACAACTAATTCAGTGGAAATAAAAATTAATAAAGTTAGCGATTCTTTAACCCTTATACGGTTGTTACAGTTTTGCCTTTGAAATTGTTAAAACCTTGGCGTGTTTTCTTACTCAAAATCCCATTTGCATTCAAGCATATATAGCTTGCATGAACATGTGATATATATTTACCTTTATTTATATGATTTATACATGCTAAAGTGAACTGCCACGTGAGCCAGGGAAAAAAATTACACTTGAAATTTGAAGTGGGTATTGTCCGCAATTGTTGCTGATTACGCATAGAGGAAAAGCGAGATCTGGGTCTTGTTTATAGATAATTCAACTTTCAGGCACAGGTTAGGAGATGAAGGTGCTCGTAAGTGTCGAGTACATGTGAAAAGGAAAGGAAACGGGGAGGATGGAGATTATAGCGTTCGGGAAGTGTTCTCAAATGATAAGAGATATCAGTCGAAAGTCTGTGCAAGTATACTCAGAATTATTTCCAGGACAGGAAAATGATTTTTGGCAAATTCTCGTTAGCATTCTGTCCATCTGCAGAAGTGTTCATTGCCATGGATACCATGAAGCAAGTATAGACAAGTTTCTTGTCTGTAATGTATGGTTATATTATTGCGTGTCTATATGTGGGACATAAGTTTGAAGCATTATTATTATTATGCAAGATTTTCTTGGTTAATATAACATGCATAAATGAAAGTATTTAAAATAATGTGTACATAGGAGTAAAAACATTTTCTTATGTATATGTTACATTAGATGCGAAAGATTATTTCATTGCCGGAATGAATTGATTAAACTAATAAAAATAATAAAAACTTGTATTTTAGGATGTGAATAAAATTATCTTTCTTTTATGATACTCACAGACATTTGTGGAAATTGATACTATGCCGTCTACAGACGATCATATATAACATTTTAGATCTCATTTAAGGTTTGAAGCCATATACCAACAACACGTGTCGGGTCGGTTGTCCAGCATAAGCTACTCCTCGTCTCGATTAATGATGGTCAAAGCTGTTTGGGACTTGTTTTAAGGAATTGGCATAAGAAAGAATTAACGCTGGAGCCCCATTCTCTGGGTTCTTGGAATCGTTCGCTTATTTGCATAGGCCTGGGTTAAAATCAATATGTTGAATCGGCCAATCAGAAGAGATATCAATCGGAAGCCTTTGCATGGGAACATAAATTAATCCAATCCACGGGACTTTAAGCATTCAGCCCGACTATCTCAGGAGCCATCGACGGGGTTTTATCGTCGGCGATAGCGTTTTGGAAGTAAGAACTTCAGTGAACGGGTCGACCAGATCTTGTTAGTATCTGGCATATTAAAAGGCTAGCCCAGTGCTCCTCAATTGACGGTAAGCGTTGATATTTTGGATTATCTTCTGGTCATATATTTTTTTTTTCAGAGCTTCGTATTGATATTTATAAACATGCATGTAAATAATTGTTTCATAGTTTTGAGGCGATGAAAGTATAACGCAATTAGGTGTGATACTAATACCAATACTGGGCAGTTATATCAGATTCTATAATTTGTTTTTAGTTTACAATCATGTCATTGATAATTTATATACATACAATAGGTCTGTTATCTCCGAACTAACGATAAGTGGTAAATAATTAACACGCGCGATTAATTTTTGAATATCACCTTTACTAATACTAACAGATGAAGGCTTCATTTATCCCACATGTACGGAAGTTACTGCGGCAGCTTCAGCTGCATTTACACATGTATAGGCATATCTCTAAGAGCCTAAGCCTATATATATATATATATATATATACATATATATATGTAGAGATTCTTTGTTGAACGGATAACACTTACTTATTTGGGCGTGACTTTATGTTTCGCGTCACAAAAATACAATAATGACTTATAGGACGCCAGTTTAATACCATACTCTATATTTATACTAGTTAGAAATGAGGAATGTCCTTCAAATATTGCATTATATGTGTATTCCCATTTTTTGGTTTTATTCCTTTACCTGATATATAATTCATACAGTTACTTTTATTCAGGCGTTGTGGGTCCTGTTGTATGTGTACATACATTATGTAAGTGTATATTTACGTTCACATTTAGTGCGAATCGCTGTTGCTTTCAACATGCACGTGTATTCAAAATGTGCTTTGTTATATCCATCAGCATAATCTTGCAATTGTATAAGTTTATAGGGCATATCTCTCAAATACATGTGCCATGCGACAGCATGCGTAGAGAATATCATGCAGTTTGTTACAGAATGTGGACATTAATTCTTTGATATAAAATTTAAAAAATAATCGAATAACACAATCTTCAAATCAACCACTGACACATCTAATCTCTGTTAAAATATGCCACAAAAATGAAGCATGGAAACATGTCAGCACGGTGTACATGAAACGATTGTCTCATGCAATTGTTACTTGCGTCGGAAATTCCATACGGCAAGTATAGGCAAATCTAAAGCATGCTGAATTTCTATTCCCTAAATCAGACTAATGTTCATGTCAATTATCGGTATGAAAATTTCATCATAAAAATATAACATTGAAGGTATAGACCTTACAAATACATGTAGTATTGTTGCTTACTTGTGGTCTTTCATTCATATATAGCTTAGGAGATGTCGATCCGTGTGCTATACCAGTTTTTTCTTTTGTTATTTTTTGTTTTTTCTTTTCAAAAGCATGCATGACAATCCCATTTTCGTGTATAAGTATGAGGCAATTATGAGCAACTACGTTTGCAAAACTTAAAAAAAAACGTTGTATACGTTGGTCGATGGAATTCATTACACCTAGAGGTCTACCGCATTACCCATTGCAGTCAAAGGGCAAGCAACTCTGAGTACTGTTCCCCACTAAGAACCTCAGCAGCGTAACCGAGAAAGCCTTAAAGTCTCACAGGTTGAAAGCGAGTTGAAAAGGTGCGCTTGCAAGTTATGAGCACAATCAGCAGAGCTTTGAATGTGCATCTTGCTTTATTTTAGAAAACGTACGTTATATAAGTTTCAAGATGAGGACCACATTGTGAAGTTTCCATATAAATCTGGAATCATTGCTTTGTTGTTGTTGTTTTGTTTTTTTTTTTTGTTATTGTTTTTGTTTGTTTGTTTTTTACATTAACTAAACAAAAGCTTAATACTGATGAAACCGGCCTTTAATTAAAGTTACCCGACTGTGCATTTCCAGGGGGAAATAACTCGCGTAGCAGATATTCACCGATGATAGTGATGATGTTACTTTATTCATCAGACAATATAATTTTGGCTTTCCCTTTTGATGGTAATAGTAAATATACGTTTACATAACTACATTGCCCAACTGAAATTTCCCTCTACAAAAGATAACTGCCTGTATATGCTACAGAGGAATGCACATAGGAAAATGTAAAAAATAATGCACTATGCCATAAACCAGAGGTAATCTAAAATATTAGTGACACATAGGATATTTCTTTTTATTTCATTTTAATCGGTGAGGGATATATTGCTGAAAATACAATCGATAGGGATACACAGTGCAAAATAAGCCAATTTAACAACAGTTAAGATGGTGGCTTTAAGAAATCAGCATTGATATACTGATTTCAACAGTGGAAGTGCCGTGTAAATATGTTTCTTGGTGTGCAAATGTCGTTGCTTTGGATGGAGGTTTTTCAAAATTACCTTGTACTCTTCATCTAGTGATGAGGAGTATTGTACATTTATATGGATATCAGCAAGTTGTAATGCACACTGCATCATGGTTTACTGGCTGTGTTACATACTGTGTATCAGGTTGTATTGCTGTTGAAGCACATAAGCGGGCTTTGGCGCTGAACGGGTTACTTCCCCTCTACCAGACGCTTAATCTCCCTTCGGCATATAATTGTTCTCTGCAGCGCGTGGCTGTGTGACAGGCCTTTAGTGTCTATAATCATTACAAATTCATTACGGGTGCCTAAAAACTGTACATTGTGTAAGTATACGAGTCAACACAAATCGTTTATGAGAACTGAAACTGTACGTAGTTTACAGATGTAAAAAAAAAAACATGGCTCCATATAATAGGCTGGTTACATGCAATACCGCACGCAGGAAAAAGGACCCGAGCATGGCCCATTACGACACAATCGCTAGGGTAGCGTTTCCTTTCAATTGCTGTAAACTAGTATTATTGACTGTTGCTAGCTCCGCCTTGTTTATTCGTTTCTTTGTTTAAAAATGTATCCATGGTCAATATCCATTACTCAAGTGTTACTTAAGGACAATAATCGATTTATTTTTTCAGATATTTTTGAGTGTGTGTGTATCTCGTAGAGAAGATATATCAGACTCGTAGCTGGTCGCCGTCGTATAAATGAAATATTTTTGAGTACAGCGTAAATCCCCAATGAAAGAAATCAAATATCATACTCGTAGTAGTGAGCTTATATTAATTCAGTTTAAACGTGATACACGACCTCATCAGATTATTACACTGATGGTGGGAATTTTCGTTCAAGGTAAGTATGTACTAGCCCTATCATAATATGAACAGTTGGAGATTTTACTGACGTATTGATGTGGGTCACGTTTCTTTGCATACGGTTTTGGTAGTCATCACTGATGATAAGTATATATTACTGTTTATTGCTTCAATCTTCATAATTCGGTCATAATTTCGAACTGTATATTCTTTCTTAGTTCTTTGGTGGTTTGCTTTGGGAATTGGCCTTTCGATTGTTGATCTGGAACGTCCATATTGGTTTACGGCTGGTATATAAATGTCTGCTTCGACGCATAGATACAGTCTTGTTTAGTTATCAACGCCAGCAGTTCTTTAGAAAACTATATGAAGTTGCAGAAACACAACCGTGTTCTATAATGCTTCACTTTCTGTTTGATCAGAACATTGTCAGATATATCGACGAGTTTCCATGCATTTCCCATGTCTCCGAAGGGGGTTGACGCCCTTCTGAGTATTTGTTTGAGGATACACATTGGCACGTTTGAAAGGAAAATAGTTTTTATATGACACGCTCGGCGGAGATAAGGAAGGGGGCATTCCAGGCCTGTGTGAAGTAGTGTAACACAAAAAATGAGAAATGCAGTTAGTAAGCTGTTGCATTGTTTCTGATGTTGGTGCGGACAGGGGAAGCGCTTAGGGTTACAAGTTCCCGCAGGCGATGTCAGAAATGACCGACTGTGGCGCCAAATCCGGAGCTAGTGCTTATAATTACACTTAATTAGATGATATTCTATATCCCTTTTTGTCGTTCCTGGCCAGAGCTAGATTTGAGGGGAGACCAGTGGAGTAAGACCGCCGCATGGGGAGCTCGCCACACCCCTGGAGTGTGGGTGGGCACCTCCCACCAGATTTCTCTCCACAGCCACTTTTAGTTGAAAGGTTACTAAAAAGTGACAGCTCATTTCATTGATATCATTGGAAAATTGACAAAAGCATACGTCAAAAATCAATAATTACACGCTTCCGGAGTCGTTAAGAAAATCTCCTCCCATGCATTCGCCATCACTGCATGATTAAATAAACCATGTTTATCTTTTTCGATTATTCACTCTGTTCAACAGAAATGATTGAAAAAGAGCATACAATTTAAGAAACTAAACTCGAAAAATTAAGTATAATCCGAAGTATTTTACTTTTCTTCACAATTGTACCGATGTTATCTGCCAATTCAATTTTCAGGTTGATGTTCTATATAGCTCTAGTGTATTCATTACATCTGATATATGCATACACCCTTATCAAGTACACAAGCAATTGCCTGTGTTAACTGTTATACTGTTGGATCTTAGATGAAGCTAACCAGTGTTTCAAGGCAAGCATTAAGGCATGTGGACTGCGATTAATGTTAACAATTTGCCATTTGTCAAGTGTTACTTGTTGAATACAGTGATATTTTTTTCATTTCAATTAGACGTTGGCTTTGAGGAGCTGAATAGCCCTAGAAGCAGTACCCACTCGATGCCCATTTTGAGGGAAGCACTTGTCTCGCAAAACCCGGGTATAACTGCGCTATAATCTCACTTACATGCAGCCACTTCAGTGTGCAAGAGGGTGTGTCGGAGGGGCGAGTAACTATTGTGACTGGTAGACAAGTGGGGATCGTGCCGAAAAGCAAATATTATCCTTGCGCTGTAATCTTGTTGCATTAACACAGGATTAAGTCGGTGAGATCAACGTGGAGGACGAAAACAATATTTTTTTGTTTTGTTTTGAGCGGTTGAACCCAAAGGACAACAAGTTCATTTAGCTGTAAATACTGGTTAAATTTGCACAAATTTGGGCCACTGGATAGTTTCAAGAATTCTGCATGGTATAAACAACTGAAAATTACCTCACGATTACAAGCAGATAACATTGCGTCGCTAGTAGCTGAAAATCAAGATCCTTGCAAATATATAAAACACAATGTGAATCCACAATAGACACAGCAGTGCTCATGCGTGGGCGCTCTATAAATACAACCTCACCTCTTTTTTAAGGACATGCATACACGTGAAAGAAATTTTAATACAAAAAAAAAGAAGAACAGAGAAATGTATAAATATACACATAAAGCCATAGAAAATTATTTTGTTTCCTCTTTCTAATAGGACACGTCCCGCCTAGTCAGAAGTAGTTTTCGTGTGGACTGGTATGCAATGAATGCGTGAAGCGGACATTATGCATATCATTGGTCTGAGATTGTGCCCCGTAGCGACTCAGGGTAGCGGTGTGTTCATGTCATGGCTGAGAGACTGGCTATGCAGCTAGCCAGGCAGTGTCAGAGCGCTCCAAGTGCCGGGGATATAATTTGAACGTTTTAAAGAAACGGGTGGAGGAAAAGGCGCCGTCAAGACGGACTTGTGACTTCCAACAGTCTATAATACTCCGTTTGGTATACAAAATGCACTGACACGTGAACCACATAGACTATATATTTAGTTTCGAACTGCACATTCAAAATACCCCCGTAGGGTGTTTAACCTCAGACGTTTTTTTTCTTTCCGCTTTCGGGATAGGACGACGAACATTTTTTTTTCTTTTTTTCTCTTTCTCTCCCGAGTGTTTTGGCTCTTCAAAACATTCTTCCCTGGATTGCTGCGTTTCACATCGCAGGAGATAAAATTAGTATATATATATATATATATGAATATTAATGAGCAATCCGAAAATAACGGATATATTAAAGAGGATGTTATCAATTCCTGCACTTCAGGGTTATTCCAAAGCGGTATCAAATTTATAGTTTGGGAACAGGCGAAAAAAATCAACTGTTACAACAGATTTTTAAGTATATACATCTGCGCTTTGTTTTCGTTAAAGTCCGAAAACATGCGCATATGTACATAAGCAAAAAGGTAGGTAGATTTCATGGCCGAGTATCTAACCTTTCAAACATAGTCGTTCAGATCTCTATCGGGCAGTAAACCAGCAATGGTGTTTGTAGTGGTGGAGTTTATCTTGATCGGCACAAGAACCAGTCTTTCATCTCAGCGTGGCGACTCGCGAACGACCAACCTGTCTACAGCCAATAATCAATAAAATCGATCTATCTTATAATTGCATGTATCGAACTTTAATCTACAACTTCAGAGTGATATGAACAAATCTGGTGGGGATTTTTATGATAATTCCTTGTACGCTCAACTGGTGTATGCATATATAGGTTGCCGATCTTTCTACAGATCTCCCTTGTCCTCAAGGAAAGTTCGTTCACTGGGGGTAACTTGTTAAGCACACAGCATCCGTATAACATACTGCAATGGAGCTTATGGATCGTTATGTTCCTTTTTCTTTTGAGGCTACTTTATTAAAAAGCAGTGTGAAATGAAGCGACTATGTGTAAAGCAAACAGGTATTGTGAGAGAAGGTCTGCCTTTTTTTCCAGCCCTTGTCGGTGTGGTACTTGTGTTCGGGCTATTAGCCTGGCCTCATCATCACCACAACAATGGCTGGTTGACAGATCGACACACTTGAGTAACTGCGAATAAAAGTTCCCGCTGCCTGGCTTTAGCTAAAGATGGGAGAGGACGGACCCTTCACAACCCGAAAGCCATGCGCCTTATAAATACTGAAGGCTGAAAAGGCGTGGCTTAAGAGCTCGCCCCCTTGTTCATTTTCGCTCGTCCAAATCCGCTCGCTCTTTGCGTATACCGTCCCTCCATAGTATTTACGGTTGCCACAAAATGGCTAACGTCATGCGGAAGGGTAATTTATGTGTACAAGAGAGTTGTTAGTTTACACAGCGCGGTGATTGACACTTCTTCAATTGTTGAATCATCGAGAGTATGATATTAAACCAATCAGGGCGGAGATCTCGCGGCCTGCGACGCCATTATGTCAATATCAACAATGTAATGCGCATCATGATTGGTCATTAATTCGTTTGTCGCGCCATAAGTGTCTCTACTCTCTGGCTGTCTGGCGCCAGCGGGATGGGAGAAAGTGCCGAAAACAGGCTCGCAACAAACGCATACTTGTACTAGGGTGCGTAGAGTTCTCACTCCCTTTATTCACGATATATTAACTCAGCCATCACATCTCGTAGCCACTGCTACTGGGCGATGTCATCACCGCTACTGGGACCGGGAAAAACTTGGAGCGGATTGACAAGCATGTAAACGGAGGTGTTTTTAATCTTTGGAAAAATTGGCAGAACCCAGTGGAAAAAATACGAAGTGAGCGAAATAGTAGGATTCAACTTGTTTTTGAAGAAGTTAGCCTTTTTTCATTCCCACACTGTAGGCCTACGCATGGCTACAAGCGCATTTGTCTGTGTGCGGAAAAACGGAGCATTTGTCAAGTCTCGAATCCAGCCACTCAGAGCGCAGCATTTGCATTGAGCACGTGGTCTGGGAACTTGTCAGTCAAACGATACGGCCCGTATATACGGAGTTATCAGCGAAGAGAGTACACACAGCGTAAATATGGACTGTAGCTACCGGGTGTATTATCAAAAGATGACAGCGACTGTTCGATGGTAGATTAACCTTTCCGATTATATCAATGTTATTTTCCGTGAGGTGATCCTTGCTTTTGCGATTGGCTCTTTGATGGAGTGTGGATGATAAGCCACAGACAATTCTTACTTGATGATTTTGTGTGTGTTTGACTGATTGAAAATCAAGTCACACTCTACTATTTTTCACAGGAGTCCGTTTTTTTCTGTTATTTTTACACTTTTGGATGTGTTTTTTTACCTTGTAAAAAGGGACATTTCTAAAGTTTGCTCTAAAGCAGCTTGTGTGATTTCTGTAGCAGAAATTATTTTTCGATTTGCTTTAGGAAAAGCTTTTGATGCCAGCATGCTATTGTGTAGGCCAAATTGCCGCTGGACGTAACCACGTGGTCTTAATTACTGACTTCCGTGCGAATCTATTTTATATTTTCTCTTAATAAGTCACTATTTGCTTTATGCCTAGCGCGTCCGTCTGTAGATCTTATGAAAAATTAAAGTGGCGATGCCGCGACTACTTGTATGTGCCCTTCATTATTATCGAGAGTATCCTTATTCATCGGGCCCCGTCTAAGCCACCCTGATTTATTATTTAACCCCAGACAAACGCTATTGATCCATTGATCCCACTTTGTATTTATATTTCTTTACTATTGCAGATCATTAACGACTGTAAAGAGGAGCACAGTGGTTAAGATATACAGAAGTGGAAAGTGAGAATACTTCCACACCTACAACGACTGTGGAATATTTACTCCCTTCAAGGCGACGAAAGGCAAAGAGACTTGTGAAGTTTTTAAGTGCGGCTCCCATCAGCTGTCTACTTGAGATCTAGCTTCAACCCAGATACAGCCAGACTGAATAAGCTGGTTTTGTTTTACATGTCCCGAAGCTAAGAGGTCTTAAACATTAGAGTGAGTGTATCATAGGTATATACGACCCAGCCACCGCATAGTAATTTCACCTGGCTGTGAGGAGCGACAACTCCACTCAAGAGCGACAAGCCCTACAAGTGACACTGTCTTGATGGGACTTGAGTGACAACGATTAGCACTACACCACTCCGCCACAGATACGAACTCGGCTTGTTACAGATCTGTTTGGGGATTTCTGCTAAGTGTTTACTTGTACTGCCCTTTTACAGTACGAGGCGACTTTGATATTCATAAGGTCGCTGACTCTAGGAGGGGTTCAAACACTCTGTCAATCGCCCCGTCTCTTAACAAGACAGGGGTTCGAGAGTTAAGTTATATCTCAGTGGTTCGGACTGTGACCTAACCAGACCTGCCTAATCATGATGGGTGATGTGGGTTCAGGCGATCAGCAACATGCTTCGGCCTGGTACAGGGCCGACCCCTCAAGAGTAGGCAACGCCTTGGACGCCACCCCCGGGATTTTACCCCCAGAGGACATGGGTGATATGTTTTTCCCACACTCTCTGGATAGCCAGAACCCGCATATTAACGCTGCTAGTTACTATGCTAGTCCCGCGGCAGCAAGGGCTGTTCACAGCTACAGACCTTCCCCACACGGTAAGTCTTTCGTTATGTTGTATCATTCACTTTTTACGTATGACAACCTTAGTCACTTGTTTAGCAAAGTTTCAGAGATTTCCCTGTAACGTTGTTGCAATTCAGTATGACGAACTTTTGCAGATCTTGGTCCACGACCGGCTTCTCGAACAGAAGCCCGCAAATAAAAAACATAAAACAGAAGTATATCTCGAATTAAAGTGCGGGATCAAATTGCCGTGGCTTTTATACCCCAACATTAATTCGCCTAAAAAAAAATCACATCGGCAGTCTCTGGAACTTAAGCCACGCCATAATTGGATAAGTCTGTGACTCTGTGGCACAGCTCAGAATTTATTTATTTAATTATTTTTCTTAATCGACTGTGTAAAAAATGACCGGGTTTACTTTAAAGTGGGTATATATGTTTAGTGTATATATTTGCTATATTTTTATGCTTTTCAAAAATTCATTTTCTCTCAAATTAGTTTGTTGTTAAAATGCATCGGAAACGATCAGATATTATAAAATACATGACCAACCAGGAAATGTTTTTATGTATTAAAATGTGTACAGATTGTTCCTTTAATAAATGTAAAGCTGTGAAATCTAAATTATTCTCTAATTATTCTGTGGCCAAAATATACTATATATAGTCTCAAAGCTACGGAAAAAGTCAAAGCTTCAAAGTCTCTAAGCTTCAAAACTTGATGACAGTTTTGTAAGAAATTCAGCCTAATCACAGCTGAACTGGGCACAAATATGGAGAATATGTGTGAGCTATTTCGTATGTGTTTTCCAACAAACTAAATATTTTTACTGGTACGTTTAAATTTAGCGACTTTAGGAGGTCAAAGTAAGCCCACATTTTGCAGTGACAACACTATAAACTAGCCTCGTAGATGGGGATTAAATTCCCTGAGAATTTATACACATTAGACGGCCATATGGAACTCCCGTCTGGGACATATATGAAGGCCCAGCTGCCGGGAGTCGAGAGACCCGGCCGCCCGGGGACCTTCATTCTCAACCCTACACTCTATTTCGGAGGATTGAGTTTCTATAAATTGCAGAGGCTATCCGAACAATTTACGTTTCCATTTATTAAAGGGTATTGGGGTCTCTTTTTTTTTTAAATATAACGTTAAGCGCGTTCATAAATTGTCGCTTCTCAAGAGAATAAAAGGTTAATTTTATAAATCTTACAGTGGCAATGAATTTAGTAACACTGCTGAGACTTAAACTCTACCATGGTAAAATGAATTCTGGAGAATCTATTAGTCAAAACGATAGCACAAAGAAATAAAATAGGATAGGGCTATATATATATATATATATATATATATATATATATATATATATATATATATATATATACAATATTAAAAAATATGTCAAAAATATAAATATGTTCAATAATATATTTTTAAAATAAATCATTTAACAATTTTGTCCTGCACCCAAAAATGATATATTTTCCTTATTGTAGATCTTTAGTATCGATTCATTCAAGGGAAAAAAATTAGGCAAAACTTTATAGAGGCGCTAATTTGGCTTGAAGTGTCAACCGCTTGGAATGTCCAAGACGTTTGCTGGGAAAGATGATAGGCGATACCCCCTCCCATGTCACTGCGGCGATGACAGGGCAGGGAGGGGTAGTGGATAGAGGAACTGGGGCTTAATAGGGAAATAGAGAAGGAGGGAGGGGGAGGCACTTCTTAAAGCCAGACTCCTGCTTCTAAAACCACATGGTTTACAGAGCAGGGATTCAGTTACAATTTTCTAGACGGAAGTGGCATTCTGAAAGACGAGCAAATCCAACAAGTGGCAGACCTCGGTTTGGAGCCATGCAGTCATTTAATTTGAGGAAATTTAACTTGACGTATTTGGGGGATATGTTCACTCTCTCAAACGTTTGACTGGGCCGAAGACTATAATTGCCCGTTTAACGCACAAATATGCATAGACACACTTGAAACTAAAAGCAAGAAGCATCCTCAGTCGTATTAGATGTTCTTCTACATCTGAGGCCATTGGCGACCGAGGAAGGGCTGGAGGGTTTAACTTTAAAGTCGCGGGACTGTCAAAAGATTTGGCTGGAGTAGAGACTTCCGCGCAAATGGTCTGGCTTGCAGGAATGAGGTCTTGTATTTAGGGTTAATTTAGGAGCCTACTTCACTTATGGCTATGATTTGGGGATAAATGTCTATATCACCCAAGGGCCGCTTGACGCTGTATTACAAAGTTTTCGTGACATGGCCATCAACCCTATATCCTGATTACTAATCGACCAGTACGTCTTCCAGCGTGAGGGGCGCACGTGGACAGTCTGTGGTAATCCGTGAGGCACGACTACACCAACTAACGGGAATAAACAGTTGCCTAATTTATTAAAAATGACAAACGCGCTACATATTACCTACACATTATTCCTCGGTATAACAATTACACCTTTCCCTGTAAGCCTTTTTTCTCCTGAGATGTCTGGCGGTGTTATGCTAGTGAATATTCAGTAGAACATTAGGGCAGACTAATAGCGCTTAGTCAGTATTTTTTTTTTCACCTGGCCATGATAATCATTAACTCTATTCATGATGGCCGATCTCGACTTTGTCGTACCTGTACAACGTCGTTGGATATGTTCTACAGTACTGACTAATTAATTCAGGTTTAAGTGAACCAATCATGTTAAACACATTATCTATAATTCTAACCACCAAACGCCAATATCTTAAAATAACGCCAATTATAACATGATGACTATCTCCGTAAAATCGACTAAACGATTTTTCATCTCCTTGTAAATTATTTTACATTTACCACTTCTAATAAACCAATTTGCGGCAATCCACCCCTTTTGCCAAGTTTATTAAATTACTTAAGAGTTATTATTTTAGACGTGTTAATATTATTTTGCGACATTTGTAAAGCCTAACTGAAATTTAGGATGAATGGCTGTTCTTCTGTAACAGTGGAAAATTTACCACAGATGTTAAATGAGGTATAAGGGAAGGGGTATTACGGGAAACCAAATGTCAACTGTATAATAATATGATTTCTGTGAAAGAAAAAACGTTTAAAGTGCGGCGTCATAGTGAACAAGTTATGCATACCGTAAAGATAATTTTACATAAATGAAATCAAAAATAAACCATAGTTTATATTAGCTGCGCAGAGCATATCTTAAGAAATTCACACGACATCTTATTTATGCTATATGCTGGTCGCGTGACGTATTAATATAATACCTTGATTTGTTCCATTTTGATACGATATTTGTATGCAACAGATTATGGGTGGATGCTACACTGATTTATATCTACCAAGCACACACACAGCAGTGAAAGTAAAACAAGACTGTATGCATGTTTTTCTCAGGTATAATAACGTGTTTATTAGTTTTGCCACGACATATCGTTTCACACGAAAACTATATTAATTTGTTTATGAGCTGTGCGTCATAGGGCACACAAACCTGAAGTACATGTATGCCAAATAAAATTTTTGGATTAAGATTTCTGTACAAGTAAAACAACTGCTTTTTGCAGTAAAACCTTTTATGTAGAATTTTGTGTCAGTATTTTGTGATTGTGACTTCTTGGCCCTTTGAAAACGGATATATTTTCACTTCGGAAAATTAAGATAATTTTGGAGCATAGATCAGCTCTGTGTAATATAAATTAACCCAAAGAGCAGATATGGTTTCACGGTAACATACGTCTAGAAGAAAAAGTATTATTTCTGAAAGCATTTAATTTCAAATTTCCGACAAAGATTCGTCGATTTTTTGTAGCTGGTACATTTGACCCTTGTTTACACAAGTCATCTTGTGAACTCAAAACAGATGACTCTTCGTCAGACCTGCTGTGTCTGTGTATAATTCGATATATTCCAGAGATTTACCGAAACGGTGCGTATGCTTGGTTTTAGCTGAACTCATCCAAGTGTACTTATGCAAGTGGCAGGGCTGTCACCCGTCGCTTCCTTCCCAATGCCCCCTTCTCCGCAAGCCTAGGTCTAGTGACAACGCAGCCGTCTTAAATCCAGAGTTATCAGGCTCTGGGAAAGCTTGACGAACTTAACACCCATGTCTTAAAAACTCGCGGAACAGTGCGAAACCTGTCAAATTCTATAACGCATTCCTGCTCTACATGCTGCACAGTCGCCTGGTGTAAAGGGCTCTTCAACAATTAGCTCGTAATTAATGTAAATGAATAACAGTTTAAGATGATTTAGGGATATGAAGGTCTCCGATTTCGTTGGGTTTCATTGATTAGATATCTCTCGCTTTACTCAATTTTCCCTATTTTTACTCTATTTTCGGACAAGAAAGGTTTCCCTGAACAGTGTTGTAATATACCACATGTTTGAAAAGAAGTAGTATGAGCGAGGCAGGTTTGAAATACACAGACAAAAGTATAAGTTAACCTTAGTTACGTACCTATTAGCTCGACGCAGAAAACATTAATAACCCGTTTTAAGCATGCATTTGGGATAAGACTGTATGCATGTTCAAAGCATTCGTATAAGCAAGTGCGTACATATGAAGGCAGTGTGCATTCGGGACAGTACAACCGAGATTTACAAAACGGTAGCGCCTAAAGTGACAACTGTTCGCACCTTATAAATGCCAAACAATAACCTCAAAATGTAACCTGTTTCGCTTGTGGGTTTCAATTTAAAGCTGTCTGTGAAAAACAATGTATATTGTTAACGGTATGCCCCCAAAACATAAATTTGCATTTTAAATTGTAGAGACGGACTACCAAGATGATTATTATAGATCTGCCAACTGCAACTCCAACATGAGGCTACTCTTTCAGAAATGTGAGCATTTCGCCTCAGAGGTTATACTTTGTCTTACCCTGAGAGCTGTTATATAAGCACTTGATTTCACTCCCGCACCACTTACACAGTTACATTATGTTCGATGCGTTCCTTTACTAAACACTATTAACCGTTTCGTATGGTAACTACCTGGTATTCTGTAGTAGCCTGTAACGTAATAATCACATTATCCCAGCTAACTGCAAACTGTAAACATGTTCCATTTAATAAC
Organism: Liolophura sinensis; assembly: GCF_032854445.1. Lineage (NCBI taxonomy): Eukaryota > Metazoa > Mollusca > Polyplacophora > Chitonida > Chitonidae > Liolophura > Liolophura sinensis. Next base: position 44,610,345 of record NC_088301.1, on the reverse strand, counting down.
ATTTGATTACACCAGCATATAACATCTGCTGTCGTTCAACCGGTAACCAAACCTGATGAAATCAAGGCTACAATCTTGTTAATTATAAATTGAGGCCTTACTTGCTTTCTGAATTAGGGAATGAAAAAAATGACTAATTGTTTTATAAGATTATTAAAAATTACACTTATTTTATCGCAATAGCTTTCTCTGTATTATGTGTACTTTTCTAAATATGACAAATGCATTTGGTAAAACTATGCAGGTGTCCTTAATCTATGTAACTGCCTGTATTTTAAACTCATTTTGTGGCTACCCTGAATGGTTAGTTTTATTTTCTGTTTGAGAATAAGTCGCAATAATCATTGTCAGGTGAGTCTGTGTATCCGTATTATTTATTCTTAATGTTGGAATCTTTGGAAGAGAGATTGTCACGGTCGCTTATATTTTGTACAGTTTCAGGAGGCAGCCAGGTTTGCAGACCACATTTTCACAGTCCTCTTCACCCTTGGATCCCTGATAAGCCCATGGTTCCGGCACACTCTGCCAGCTGGATGAATCCTTTCAGCAAATCCCTGTCCCACCCCAACCCCACAGGCCCTCTGTCTGTCCACCCTGCCACCTCCATTGCCACATCGTCATCATTCAACTTTCCCCCTACACCCCCTAAAGATGGCAGCCCAGACGTAAACGGTCACCCCACAGGAGCTGAGTACAACCAAGAAAATAAACCTGCGAAAGACCTGTCCGACAACAGCCTGTCCGTACTGAGTTCTCACGGTGGATCCTCCTTAGGGGGACATCACCACGCCATGTCGGCCTATCCTACCTACGTCCACAGCAGTGACTATGGGTTCCACCCTGCGGCCAGTGTCTTCAAAGCCACGTCGTCCAGCGTCCCCAGAGCCAGGAGCAAAACCAGATCCAGCTCAGGTGGGTCTTTCATTTCAAATCATCTAGGTTGTAAACAGCTTTTTGTTATCTGCTAATGGGCTATGTTGGTCATGTGTGGTTCTGCTTTGTTGAACATATATGTGAAAAGTTTCAGTATAGTATGGAATACTTGTGAATTTATGTGTATATGTACAACAAGTATAAGACTTTTTCTTCATGACACGTTTTAAAGGCCACCCAGACTAGCTGATAAGAACTAATTCTTTGCCAGGACTCTCAAATGTCTTAACCAGGTATTATTGTCTATCAGCTTCGAGTTGCTTTAATTGCAGATCTTGTATCTCTAATTATGTTAATCATCGCCAATAATAAAATAATATAAATTACACCTCTGTGGTTAACCTTAAATGAACCCTATCTTCCTCTGTGTCACCCGAAATCATTTATATTGATCTCTTTGGAGTGTTGGCCCCTGTGTTGCTCCTATCATTGACCGCGGGCTTAAGCTATCAGTTGTAAAGCACGAACCTTTCTTGGGGCTTCTAAGGGAAAGCAGGGAGTGTCATTAAGCCAAATCTGAAAATCTGCCATAACTAGTTTTTAATCCAGCCAACATGTTTATATATCAACAATCATTGGTTTGCTTTCAAAATTCCACAATATTTAAATATTTAGTACATAGAGTAAGTTTTAAAACAAACCAGGCTAGAAAGTCAAAGTTCTTCAGGGTAACGTTAATAAATAGAATCCATCTTCGTGTCTGCGCGTGATTGATCCAGGCATTAGCTTGAATCGGCGAGCAACAACTTTGTAGTCCACAGTAATGTGTCCCCCTGACAAGACATTTTCACACATTCTAATATTGAGTGGAACGGTACCTCATTGTGGCGAGTGATTAGATTCCTTAAAGTCTCTATTAATTTTACTATTGTTAATTCTTTTTCCGGGCTGTCTGAATGCAGCTGTTACCTATTTTAAATGACACAAATCAGTTTGCTTTGTCCCAATTTCATTTACTCTCAATTGTAGCATGGATTCTTAATTTATATTTAAAAATAACTAGCAAGTTGATGTATACAAGCTTTTTATTTTTGTGGCACGATAGCTTTCCTGTCCCACAGTTATTTTTGCTAATCAGTGTTGTTGGTTTTTTTTTACCATTTTGGACACAACAGCTTGCAGCAACAATTACAGTGTGACTGTGGGTCTATTTAACATGTATAGCCATATGTTGAGTCAATACAAATCACGCTGTGAGTATTTTATGCGAGCATTTCCTGGTTAAGTCCATTGCGAGTTCTGTTGACTTGTGATATTCGTAACGAGATCAGATTTTGTAGTTAAAGCGTATCAAACGAAAACTCGACATAGAAAGAATATAATAATGTAGATTAGATTTGTAGTAATAAAAACATACATATATATATGTATTTACGTCTTGATAGCGTTAAAACTAAAGGGTTCCATGTTTTATGAAAAGCATATGTTGTATATACAAATCGAGTCTAGATGTTGACACACTCTTTGGATGCATGTCACATTGAATGAGAATAAGAACATACATTATCTGGCATACAAATGACACTTATCTCACACCGACACATCACGATAGAATACGGGACAGACTCGGCCTGAAAACATTAAAACTGCAGAAGGATTTATTTCCCAGACTGATATTTCTCTCAGCTAATTTCTAGTATGTAAACAAGACACCATCGGCCGGTAGTACTTCCGTGTGGCGTGCACGCGATGGAGTGGTAGACTGTAGCTGGAGTCACCCGATGGCACGAAGGTCCCACACTGGTCTCTCAGCCCCATACTCCTTAAGTATGACTACTTAGGAGATCCGTTTTTCGGCGGAAGCAGTCTATGTATGAGCACTATCGAAAATTTTCTGACTACGGTTTGCACCTTGTACTTCCAATTGTCGTCTTAGCTATAGACGGCAAGACAATGCCACTTGATTGTATAGGTCATATTGGCGGCGTCGAAGAATGGATGAACTTTCTACCAGTTACTATACTAATCTGAAGTGGGTTGTTGATAATCGAATCGAGTCTGAGTACAGTCCTGAGAAACTGTTGTACTGACTATTGGGTAACTATACATGTCAATAATAGTCCAATCATACAAAACCAGGCAGAACATAGTATTGACAAATGTTCTTTCTTACGTCCTTCTAATGTTTAACGTCGTTTGAATGCGGAATGGTTTGAATGATAAGTGATGTCGTTCTTCTCATGAGATCGATTTATTATACATTCAGTGTTCCCATGATTATGAAAACTATTATGGCGTACAGCACACCTCGCATGACCCTCCATGACCATGCTGAATATGGATGGGGCGTGATAACATCTTTAACAAGTAATAAGTTTATGGCAGACACGTCATAATGAATAGACACCACTCGTTTCTCTTAATACATTTTTTCGTCACAGTCCATGTAAACGGAAAACGGGCAAAAATTAGTGTAAAAGGTGAAATACTGTGGGTAGTTCAACGGACATGAATATGCGATTTTTATATTAGTTAAACAGGCATAATAAATTACGAAGTAATCCCTTTTAGCAGCCTGTCATGTGATTTCCGGTCAAAATAGAAACACCCAAACAAAACACATGCGGCTTGGAAGATTCAGGTAAAATTTTAACGACGGGAATTTTGACCTCCATAGTTTTAATTATCAGGATTGCCTTTGCTACAAAAGAGATCAAGCTTCCTTTTGTCAGATTAAAAAAAACACATGTACAGTGAGGCTAAATCCCAAATATCATGCTTAGCCTTAGCTGAATGCTTGCAAAAACATTATCACCAAGTCGTTATTGAAAACTGCGAGGTCCCTTGGTATGCAAGTTAGTGATCACAGAAGATATTAATTATTACAAATGGCGCCATCTCTATGCGTCCTTATAGCGACACTTTCAATTAATTGGGAGTTGAAAGCGCTGGTCTCTCGATGCTTAGCGAAGTACACACAAAAGCTTTGTACTAGTATATAAGATAATCCTTGTGTCATTTGTGTGCATTTAGCCCTTTGCCCAGAAAGCATATATGGGCCAATTGGAAAGATTTTTTTATGAATGACGCTCGGGGCCAGTGTGCCGTGTTGCTAGTAGTTTGAAGTGTTTGATCTCGTGTAGTTTATCGGGATCTGATCACTTCTGTCTTGTTGTTATTTCACGGAGGCTCAAATAGCCACAAAAATGAATTGGCGAGTTTGGTATTCATATAGTGTGTCATGCATAGTTTACGACTACCTCATAGTCATAGCTCAGATGTCTCATCTCGTATATTAACACCCTGGAGCTCCCATCTTTGGATGTATGCAGCTCATCGTCAAATGAAAACAATTCCTTGTAATAAAAAAGAAGACCCGAACGCTCATTCTGATACGTTTTTAGATTGAAATTGTCTTTGATATTTAAATAGCGACATTAATTATGTATTTGAAAAGCGAAAACATTGTGGACATTTTTTGGCAGAAAGCATTGTCAGTTGTAAAACGTTAGAGATGTTGAGTAATGAGAATAAATTGGGGATGCTATCCCAAAGCTGCTGTGATTGATGAGAGGTTAGTGCGATCATAAACCGCAGTGATACTTTGACAAATAGAGAGAGCTCTAAGCCACCTACAGTGTGCCTTGCCAACGGCGGTTAGCCTGTAGGGAAAGAGCAGGAAAACCACTGAAACAACGGAAGGGGGGAAAGTAGGTCTTATAAAGAATATCTTCTTTTCCACATATACAGTGTGCTGTTTAATAACTGGCTGATAGGTGAAAAAAATGCAATATAGCTTTAGTCCTGACTAAGTCAACAACACAGGCTCGGAAAATCATCGCAGCACGCTTTACTATACAGGTCATCAAGGCTGAGTTTCAGCTCCACGCAACGCCTGGCTTCATTATAGATTTTTTATCCCCGATGATAGTATCTAAAGCTGAAGATAATCGTTCTTAGCATATCATCCCAAATACCACTTGGCAGCAATCACGTGCGCCCGTTCTCAATAGCGCGTAGGTTTTGGCCTTAGGGTGTCTATCTGGAAACATTTGTTCTGTTTTTCCACCCGAAAACTGCCAGGTTGGATGTAAAGACAGGATTGATGTGTGCAGTCTACCAATTGTCCATTTCCTTTTTTCATTGTCTTTAACAGACTAGGTTTGGTTTATGCCGGATGTGATCAATGATTGACCTTACAGGTTACTATTGGGGTCATATTTTAGGTACCACAGGGACAAATAACATTCGGGTTCCTTAAGTGTGTGTAACTGGTAAGCAAGCAAACTTCGGCGAGTCTTGCCGCCAAAATCAAGACTGTCAAGCAGCTCCCAATATCTGCCGCCTTAGAGAACTAAAGGAGAAGCTTTGCTATTGACTCGGCTTCGAGTATTTTACAAAGCTGTTTACACGCCCTCACACTTGAGTCTGACCTCGTGCAATGCCACACATAGAGACATATTTAAAAACCTCGCTTTGTACTCACTGCACAATCAAAACCTACCAACACGTGTTTCATACATAAAACAGTCAAACACGAATAGTCTATATAATTCGTCTATAAGGGCATAGTAATATTACATGCTGTGAACACATTTGATGGTGTAAGGAAATTACATATCATTTGGCAGTTTAATTAGTTCAATTTGTATTTCTTTACATTTGTAAGTTTCTTATATATTTGTAAGTTATATATATATATATATATATATATATATATATATATATATATATATATATATATATGATGGGAATTCTATATAGTTATATATGTAAAAAATACGGTACAGGAGGAAGGTAACTCGAAACAAGTGCATTTTGATACGCAGTATTACATGTCGAATCTTTGAGATAAATGGGTATTGTTAAGTCAAAGTGTAGTTGTTTGTGGTTACCTTGCGTCTGTATTATACACAGCTCTTCCATAATATCTTTGCAATATGCTATAGTGGTATGCAGTATGTTAATATCTTGATTGGTTTAGCGCCATCTGGTAAAAGAACACATGCATGATAACGTAAGAACGGTCCAACTGAAGCTTACATACATGTCAAGATCACACTCCACCTTCCGCAAAGATGTTCCATAATTCTATGGGCGTCATCATGTATGTCGGCTCTGATTTCGTATACATAAATATCGAATAATTCAACCAGTTTTTTTCCTAAGTCAACACTCAACAAAGCCTCCTTTATGAAAAGTTTTTTTTTGAGCCAAAGTGTCTTTTCGGAATGTTTTTGGCAATACTGAAGTATACATCATAGGCTCAGCGGTTTCCATAGCAACAAAAGAGTTCCCTTCCACCCACATCACCGCGTCTGTCGACGTCAGATCGACCTCGTGTGACCCTCGCTCAATAAAATCTACAAACAAAAATAAAATAAAGTATCCAATTTTCTTAAGAAAATATCATAAAGTATGCACGATGTAGCATTCATGACACTTGGTCACCTGTCGGTGGTGTTGCTGATAGCAGCACACATTTAACAGTATCGGTTTTCGGACATGTGTCAGGGACGACTGGTTCTAAACCAACCGTACCACAATAAACTGAAGGGCAGTCACTATGGGGACCTTTAGACAATGCCATGGGGAAAGGTTTCTCTGTGTTCTCGGTGTTGTATAAATGATGTTATACCATTGTGTTGTTAATCTGTATGTTTGGTGGATACTTAGACCGTATTAATTAAAATATAGTACTAGGACTTGTTGTATATCATGAATTTCAGTCTGTTGTTTTATTCTGTAGACGTAAGAAACAGCTATATTTGTTTATTTAAAGGCTTATTGTTTGTCGTGTAGAAATAAAACAGGTAGTATTTATTTTTTGTTAGCTGGGATAACACTCCCTTGGTAAAGCACGGATTGGTGCTGAAATGCTCAGAACTCTTCTCTGCGCTATACCAAGAAAGGTTTACCCCATATTACAAAAAATAAATGTTGATGCTAACCTGTTTTCGCCTTTGTCTCATTTGCAGAAGGTCGAGAATGCGTCAATTGCGGAGCCACATCAACACCCCTGTGGAGAAGAGACGGCACCGGGCATTATTTGTGTAACGCATGCGGACTGTACCACAAAATGAATGGTTCCAACAGACCGCTTATAAAGCCAAAACGAAGACTGGTGAGAGTGCTTAGTTTTTGATTTTTTGTCTATTATCAAAGTTTATGTTATTTCTGAAACTTATAGAATATTAGCATTAAGGGCAATTTTTGTACAAACCTTATATATAGATGAAAATCGTAAATAACCAAACAAGAAGAAAAAACCCAACTTTTAACAGAAATAATTTTGCAAAAAACTGATTTAAATATCTGATCCGCATTTTTTGGAGTACTGCACGCTATCATCTCATTTTCCCCAACAATGTACCCATGTTTGCAACTGAGATACGGCCTGATTAATGACGACCGACTAACTTTGAGTTACTTTTGTTGCACTGTATTGAACAGACCATTGTTCTATCATGTTATTACCATTGGTCGCTGGCGTCTCCATATCCGGAAAACCTGTAAAACCTTGGTCACTGTGGGTTTGATCTTCTGCAGATGAGCCCTCTCTTATGATAGCAAATGAAAATAATTGTATTGCGTAATGGAAAGACAAGTGAACTGTAGATCTCTCTTCTGATAGTGGGATGATGTTAACCAAACTACAGGAGTAATCAAGTAAAGGCATTTCTCGAGCACTTCTTTTCCATGTTAAAATTTACAATCTCATCCAAAGTTATCAACGTAAATTCGGATTTAGCAGTCTTATCAGTTTAGCCTTAGCATATGTCACACGGACGGTTCACAGTCGACTATTCAGACCAGCAGCACAGTGTCTGATCGTTTCTGGTGGATTATTGTAGAACTGTACGGTTCCGAAACAAACTTATAATATTTCGCCTGGTGTGCCCCAGGCAATTCGTTTAAAACACTGCGTTACAGGGTAATGTAATATATAAAGTCCACTCTGTATTTAACGGCCCGTATTGCATTTATATTGAAGAGGAAACAATGCCAACAGCGTTAGCTGAGACCTGCTACACTTGTACTCTTGGCGCTAATGCTCACCAGCCGGCGCTTTTGCAAGCTAATTGCAGGAATATAATCGGCCCCTCCCCAGGGCGAATAGAGGGTTAACGAGTCGGGCTAGAGCTCGTTCCCTGCAGACCGCCGCCAGCAGTTCTCTCCGGCGGACCACTCCGCTTGTGTTTTATAGCTTATAGTTGACTTTTTTCATCGTCAAGTTGCCATTTTCCCTCCGATCCTGACGCCATCATGTATCCATGTGGTCTGAACTAGCTGTGGTGGAATACGAAAGTTCATGTAACTACCGATCAAAATACCCTCGGAAAAGAGGACGACAGGGTGTTTTGTCTGCTTCTAAATGCTTCAAATTGACTTAGTCGAGTATAGAACAGTTTGATTAAAATTGTTGACCTTTTGATGTGCTGGGCATTTCTCTATGTCGCGTTGAATAACCACACACACAGTATAACTTTGAAGTGAGAATGGCGGCGACATGGAACAGGTTCTTACTCACAGCTCTCCTAGCCTGAGATCTTAGTCTTGTCTAACCTTTGCCACAGTCTACCCTTTTTAATGCGCTGTGGCATGACTGGCGTCGGTGCTTGAAGAATCAAATAAATTTTGTTTCGTCAAGGCAATGTATGCTATCCCATCCTCTCTTAGCAATGTTGGCCACTCACAGACGTTCAGTCACTCCTACAGAGATTTCATTCCTGCTTGTCCAGTCTTTACCCCCAAAGATCACGAGATTTACATTTCCAACGATCATAAAGTCTCGTGTCCTATTGTTAATGTATACCAGAATGGAGCAATATTTGATACAGCTGTCTTCAGGAGGTGACATCATGTAAAATGTTGTAATTATTCTGAGAGGCGTGTTCTTGGACAACTTCCGAACATTATACAATATTTTTGCCTCTTTGGGTTAATCAAAGCTTCTTACACTTAAAAGCAACCAGTGTCCAAGCAGAATTCAGTTTACTTAATTGACGGTTAATTATGTGAATTGTCTTTAGCATTTAAATTATCCCTGTGCAACACAAGGTCGGGAAGAAGTTGGATGATATCTTACGCAAGCCTTTTATCTCATTTCTTTTTAGAAAATTTTAAAATACTGTTGAATGTTAAAAACAGGAGTTTTGTCTTGTTATATTGATCAATAGACATCCAAATGCCCTGTTTTGCCCAATCAGCAGAAATGGAATGGAAAACATACATCAAATGTTAGACATACAACACAGTTGAAATTCTATAAAGCTTTCCCACGTTCATTGTGCATCTGTTTTCAGGAAACCTTGATACTTGGTTTGATAATGATTTACATCCTGTCTAAATGCCTCAGGTAGTATTGGTTGGCTTAGTTCGGCGGAAATTCGATGAATAATAAAATTTATTCAACGCTGTGGGTACTGGACCCGCGGAAACAGGTTAGTTCTACAAATCAACAATGGTTCATGTTGGCTTCGCTTGCCCGTATAGGAAAGGACAACCATCCTAATAATTTATGTGCAATGCTTTAAAACTGAGGAACGATTTATGAAAACTGTCAAGGTGATGAATTTGCTCTCGGCCGTTGACATACCTGGATGCCGTGTTAAACGTTTGCTCATGAGAACCTCAGAGGCGATGGTAATGTGGCGTGAAATTGTATTCACACCGCTGGGGGCCATATTGGACATGTACCGAGTTTCTGGCCGAGAAAGGTGCCGCTTTTCTGCAAAGTTCGGTTTCCCCACCTTGTCACGTTTGGAGGCAGGGGAATGAACTAGATCTCCCCAAAAGTGTTTCGGCCCCAGGGATATGCCACACAGTTTATCACATTGCTTTCTTTTTTTTACCTTTGCTCTCAGAGCCGTCAGTCATAGTGAGTTTTCAAAAAATATGACAGATTTATACGAGATTTTTTGATGTTGCCACCCCAGGGCAGTTATGAATGATGTTAAATGTTTTGCTTACATCGTTACACAGAAAAGCATGGCATTCGTGTCGGAACTCCGATTTCCTTGTAAGAGACACCTGGACGAAGCGGCATTTATCATTACAATATGTGCAGCTATGTTACGGTGAAACTTGCGTTACGTCATAAGGAATTGTAACCTTTGGCTACATTGCTCTAGGCTCTAGGAGAATATTATCCCTCTGTGTATTGGGATATATTGCCAGGTACACATAGTATTTATCTTGTATGCTCTTCACGTTCCCTCAACCTTCGCATCAACTTCTTAACTACCCAAACAAGAAATCTATTTATTCGTGCAACCAACCAAAACACGGACCGTCGCCCTAGTTTTCACCGTAGCGTCTTCATAAAAACTAAGCGTAGGTAAAAACAATAATTTCACATTCAGGGCAATGGGTGCTTATTTGTAATTTACTGCTTCTTTTTTAAATCCGGAATGACGAGTTTTTTTTACACGCTGTAAAACACCGTGCAAAATACGAAGCTAATTTCATGTCAATTTTGCGGTGGGCCTTTTCCATCAAGATAGATTACCATAGTGAAATTAATTTCTCCACATGAATTTTAATATATTTCTTGACAATCTGGAGGGTGAGTTTCTCACTCGGTCACCGGGTACAATATGTATATCAATGATTGGCTTGTATTAGGGCAGTAATTGTGTTATACTCGGATGGTTATTTTCTGCCATCTTTAAAATATAAAACATCCACTGAACAAAAGAAAAGATTATACATTCTAACATTGACTTTTCACCTAGTTTGACGGACGTAAATTATTTTCCATGCCGTATTATTAATCGACCTGTAAAGTTAAATTTTACAAATGTGAGTATAATGCAATTATAGAGTGGAGAGTGATTTGCTGGAATATAAGTAACACCTTGTCAAATGACTGGATTGTCTAGCTATTTGCTATCTCCGCCCCTAATGAACGTAGCATCGCGTGGTCTTTAATTTGCTAATATGAAGAACACATGTTGTGTGAACGAGAACTATTGAGAGGCAGGGACTAGACACTGATCTAGGGGCGTGGAGGGGGTAACACCACAAATTCGAAACAAGTGCAACCTGTCGTTTATCTCCTCTTCCGATCTTGTAATAGTTCCTGATTTTCCTAATGCTCAACCTGCCGTCTTCTCTACTTGCTCGAAGTTGATCCAATCAACTGTCAAGTCTGGAGCACAATCCTCTAGAGACGCTTAATTACTTATCAGCTTCGCTCATGAAGGAGAAGACCGTTGCGTCACCCTACTTAATGCCCTCATGTCTGCAATGCCTGTTTATGAAGAAGTCGTCATTTGATCTTAGGTTTGTAATTTTATACAACAGTTGAGAGGCTGGCTCATCTCCTTATTTCCGAGACATACCACAAGTAAAGCCAGCTCTATAAGTAAAGCTTACATGCCTATCTAATTTTAAAATATACCCATGCAATCGAAGGAAGTGCCACCACTGTTTGATACATCGGTTTATTCAACACACAAAATCCCCCCGAAGCTGTAGCCTGACCTTTTCACTGGGTGAAACAAATGAAACCAGCCCGACCTGCCAGATATTCTTAGTTTTGTTTGCTCTCCCAAGAATGAGATATCTTTGACATTTTATCGAACATGGACGGAGCCTAAATACTAAGTCTTTTGTTTTGTCTTGTTGCCATCGTAATTAATAGAACGTGTTAAATGTAAATATGCAAGCAAAGATTCACAACTTATGCCCACCCTTGTATACCTATAATGTGAATTTCTCAAATCAGGCGATCCAGCATGTGTTATAAACTTATTTCTAAAAGCATACCCAAGGTCCAGTGAATTTGAGTTTTCCGTAGAATGTAAAAATATGTCATGACATTAAAACATATAAAATAGGGCAAACTTGGTAGCAATGTTTTGGTCGGACTTTCATGGAAATGTTGTGACTTATGTTTTCATCTCACTTCCAAATTGCCAGAAAGACAACACCACCTAAGCCTTTCACTAGTTCTGTAATTTCTTACTTGAGGCGTTGATTTTACTTTTTCTACGGAATTTTCACAACCTTTCCGCTTCCATAGGAAGTGACATGGGTAATTCAATATACGACGAACAGATTTGGCTAATGCTTTCGTCTGGCAGGTGAGAGAGTTGTTGGATAGCAAAACAAACACGTCCTCTTCTTCTAAGTGCTTCTTGTAATGCTGGGCGCTATACATACTCCAGCTGCCCTAGTAGCTCCATTTCAGTGGCAGAAAGCTTATACCAACAGCTTGTAAACGGAGCGAGAAAGTTTGGTAACTCCACCAAACGGAGGTGTGATCCTCGTTGAGTGATGACTTACTTCAGAGACACGTGATAAATTATATGTCAGTAAAAGCCAACTTTGTTTTCTTGTAGTGGAAAACAACTAGAGCTTTTGTCATCCTAAACTAACTATCTGAACATCAACGTGAGAACTTGCTTTGACACAATACAAATAATCTTTCAAGGGTGATATTATTACCCTTTACATGTATTGGCCATACTTTACATGTATGTACTAAATCTAAATTACGAACAAATCAAAATCCCCTACAGTTTCCGTGTCCGACATGGATTGCCCTTTTGGATGGGATCACTCCTAGCATATGGGTTTTATGTACTTCATACATGGCTGATATACAGAGCATCGTTCCTCGATGTGGATCTGAAAACAAGGCATTGGCGTCCTGGTGGAACGTAAACACGGTTACACAGCAAGTGAGGCTTTCTCGTAGCGCTCTCCCCGGCAAGCCACAAAGGTTTGGAGCTAAGAAATCATTTCGTCACATTTCTGAAGCAAAGTTTTCCTCGGCTGTTGATGGCGAAGCAACAAGCTGGTCTGACTGTTTATATAAACAACCCTTTACCCCCCGATATGCTCTGCAGGCTTCCGTCCCTTGTTGATTTATAGACTGATTTACTTCAGGATTCAGCTTTTGATTATTATAGCTATTCTAAATCTTTTTTTTTTTTGAAAAACATTTCTGCCTGGACATGCTTACCGATTTTATTAAATTTATCATCTTATGTATTCCCAGGATGTGGACAATGATGCTTTCATGTTATTGAAACACATACGTCTGTTAATAAGGCTACTCTATTGTGGCAGATGAACGATGTCTTCTATATGTAGGTGTATCACACGCTTTAAACCACTTAATTACAAGGAGTGTGAAAATGGCCTAGAGTAGCAACATAGAAAAACACAGGGCCGAACGTTTACCAATCCACTTTCGGTCGTTGAGTTGGAAGAATCCCATTGATGTCCCATTCATCGACAGCCAGGTGTCCCCTCTCAGTCTTAATGTGTTTTCATAACGCCAAGGCCAAGTATCTTCGATGTTTGACAAAATTCCAAGTGGGCACCGTACATGCTGGTGGAGGGAATTCAACCCGCGGTCGGCAGCGCTCTGAGTCCAGTCATCAGCCATGTTGCTTATCTCTCAGAAGTGGCAGCGATTCCGTTCAAATCTGAATGATTTTCAGCGTTGTTTATCTCTCAACAGTTTTTCCTGCGCAGACATGTTGCTAGTATTTTGCCAGTTGATTTTAGTGCGACAGTCTTTTAATACCATTTCGAAATCTTCAAAGAAATTTCATCGACGGCTGTCGCATTTTGTTTGACACCTTACTAATGCTTTTAATATTGAGAAATGATCGTTTGGTTAAAAGCCAAAACGGTCTTCTGGCATCAACCTATTGACGTTTTCTCTAGGTGAATTCGTTTGTCTAGAACGCGACACTACGTAATTTTGCATTCACAAGGTTACGTTGAATTATTTATTGATGTTTTCGGCGTTTCGATGGCTGTTTGCAGACATGGGCTGGGTGAAATCTAGACCCGAAGTAAGGACAGCTGTGTCTTGTCTTTGTTGATGGCTGGTTTGTGAAGGGCTTCTTGGCAGTTCGACAAAAACTTCTCTTCAGTTTTGAGCAGACCTGATGTTTCGGTGTTCTTGTAATGATAGAGGACATATTACGAGAAACTGCACAAAGCTTGTTCAGCAATGTGTACGCATTTGTTACGCGGAATATCTTAAGACATTTTGGTATCTTAGCAAACGTTTGGTTAAGTACGTTTTCTACTCTACTTCATTCCGTTTCTGAATATCGTGTGGTATAGACGATTTATTTTAAAGAAAGCTCAGTCTTTTTGAAATTCGCTGAGTCAAGAGGACATTAATTGCTCAAAATCTTCAGTAGCTGCAGACAATTGTAAGGGCATCGGATTATTTGTAATCAGTCACAATAGTCTGTTACTGAGCCTTTTCGTGGCGGAGAAGGTCCACTGATTTCTTCGGGGAGGCGAAAAAGGCAGAGGGCGTACAGGGGGTCCAGACAGTGGGGCGCGCCGGAGATAGACCACCTTTTCACTGTGCGCCGGCATGTGTGACAGAGCGCCGGAGAGAAGCTTGCGTCGAAAGGGCTGGCGAAATCGGAGCTATATTTCAATATCGTGAATGGCAGGAACGGCGGACACAACAAAGCACTCTACAACACGAAATAGCGTTATTAAGTTTCTCTTATGATCATAAGGCTATAGCTTTGTCGAATAATTATTGGCTGGCTGTAATGCCCCGTTTGGATCAACCTTCTCCGAACACTAACAACAATTAAAGCAAAAAGGCTGCTTTTTACCACTGGAAAGTTTAAGTTGTCTTCGATTGGTTTGGAGGGGTTCTCTCTTCACTGTGAAGTCCAATTAAGTCGTTAGGAGAATGCATGCAATACTGCGCGTAGTCTGGAGAGTATGAATCGATTGCCTCTGCCGCCATCTGTATAACAGTAAAGAAACCCCGTGTCGAGGAGAAATCTATGTGTTTAATTAGAAAAGTGGGCTTTGTGTCATATTAAAATAATGCACTTTGAAAGCTGGGCGTGGTAAATCACCTTACAACAGTACTTAGTGGTCAGATGTACGAACTATTTCCCTGGTGAGGCCATTAATCAATGACACTGGAGTTTTAAGTCAGCGAAACTTTATAAAATGGAGACGACTTAAAAATATCAAGTGACCTAGCTTCGTCGACTAAGTATCGTCCAATTCCAAAAGTGAAAATGTTGTTGCTGCTTATCTTAACATTATTTGAATCATACAGGATTCCCATGAAAAGAATACAATATTTCTCTACAATTGTGACATAAACTGTATAACTTACGGGCGGTATATTTATTCTCAATAAAACAACGTTTTCTGTCAAAAATATTGTATTACATTTGCCAATATTGACAAGAAATTTTATGCGAAAATACAGTTTCATTAGCTTAGTAACCGATATGCGATACGTAAACAGCTGAAGCAAGCGACTCGAAACTTTACTTAGAGCATAGGGTGAC
The DNA here is from genome assembly GCF_032854445.1 of Liolophura sinensis. Taxonomy (NCBI): domain Eukaryota; kingdom Metazoa; phylum Mollusca; class Polyplacophora; order Chitonida; family Chitonidae; genus Liolophura; species Liolophura sinensis. The sequence goes on along the minus strand of NC_088301.1, from coordinate 44,595,163 downwards.
TGCAGGGCCCTGATGCTATCGCGGATGTAGAAGTTGTTGTTAAGGCGTTATCAGGCTCATGTCATCTTTACCCTTCCTCGCGCACGAACATAACACAAGCAAAAAATAGGCTTTAAGTTTTGATATCCTTACAAAAAAGGGTTGCATGAAAAGACATGACAACAAGTAAACAGTGCGTGTAAAATAACAACTGTGATGATTTATTTTAAACCATAATTAATTCATAAAAGTAATTTTTAATTTACTTGTTAAGTCGAAATTAATTTTAAGAATTTGACATAAATGAGAGTTGTACGAGTCATGCCCTAACAACCTTGACATAATACTAGGATAGAAATTTTCATTAATTTAAAGTTTTAATTACTTCACACTCTTGTGTATTTAGAGATTTGTTGGATTTTTGTAAATCATGGTTGGGCCTATCTATTGCGGATGATCAGGTACTTTTTTCTGACATGTTTTTTCTTTGTTTTGTTTTTTTTCTTCTGGCTTTTATTATTATATATTACCGCGTTTGTTGGTTTCATATCGAAAGGTCTTGGTGAATGAGCCTTTGTTGTATATGGCATTTGCCCTAGTCTTCTGGCGCATGCAGTTCAAATCCGCTGGTTGGGGGAAGCTTTTAATTGTTTGCAATTTGTAGTTCGTCATCCTGGAACCGAACAGTGGCTTCCGCTGACATATACTAGGAGGACAATTTGGAGGCATAAGCCCTTATGGACATGGCGCGCTTGCAAAAATATTACCGTTTTGCCCCGGGCACCTGGGTTTCACCCTCACTCGACCTCACTTTCACTCATTTTCTGCCGAGCACCCGAGGCATATTTCCCAACAAGTTCACTCGTCTGAATCGTTGGGTTTTTTTCTCCATTGTTTTTTTTTATTAAACAAAAAAAAAGCAGGTTGATACATCATAGGTCCGATATGAGTCATTATACAGAGGCAGACTGATGGATTCAGAAAGAAATGATTTTTGCCAGGGTCATTAGAATTGCAAAACGTTTTGGCCTTAGGCGCGACAATTTACTTGTCTAGTAGAAAATAATTGTGTTTTCCCGTATGGTGTAGAATTCTGTGTATACATGCACGGGAGATATCGCCAAGCATGCACTGTTATGAAGTAACAGTCGCTGGTATATATATATACATGTTGTGTAACAAGTATATTAACACACAATATTTGTACACTATATAGCTTAAGATATCGTGGTTGGGATAAACATTTAATGCCGTGTGTGGGCTATTAAAGTTACTCTCGTAAGATATAAAGCAACTTCCCGACTACTTCTTGATGCATTACATGCTGAAGTTTTGCTTGAGCGAATTCGTACCCATGTATATATTGCATATATTTTTAGTTCGCAATTTTTTTCACCCATTTCCTGTCTGACACAAAGAAACCTTACCAAAACAGAATTATTTTAGATCTCGTGCATAGTAGACATCCGGTAGTTCAAAACATATTACCTGTTTTTGAGAAGGGGCAGTTTTTCGTTTTTAGACCTTATCTACCCGAAAAAATCATACGCGTGGTTGTGCGGACATGCAAGTTCACTGTTTGAATGAACTTAGCTAGTCAAGCTTTACTTTCACCACGCCTTGAGTAGAATAAATTAGCAATGTACCTGAATATCTGTATCTATGTACAAAGCTGTGCGGGTCCCAAAATAATAGGGAATGTATTATTTTAGTCGGATTTATACCTGATGTGTGTGGGAAAGTGACATGTCATGCCACAATTTAGTTTACCTTAACTTTGAAAATACAAATTTTAACAGCCAAGCAAGTTTCTGAGGCAACCGTTGATGTAACAACTATGTGTTGTTTTTACCGCTTTAACTCAAATGGGATGAACCATCAATCAAGACAAATTATCGATGATAATCACTTGATGATAATTAAGCTGATCTCCTGTATTAAAGTACTATTGATTGTGAGCGAATTTTAAAATTATCTTGTCAGTGATCAGTGTACAGTAGTTTTGCCAACTACGATATTCACTTTATCCATGTTGCTTTCAGTGCACATTGTAATTTTCAAATCTAATAGATCTCTGAATAAATTATGTAAATGATTCGTACCTTTCATGATAGAGTGGTTATCCACTAAATTCTCCACCACATGCAAAGAAATTCATGTCTGATTAGAATAGTTGACACCTATTTGGCTCATTTTCATAGCCTTCAATATCGTTCTTAAAATTTTGCAACGTATAGTAAGTTTAAAGTTGCAAAGTATCAAAACTGGGTAGTTTGATGAGCATTTTAAACCAACAGACAAGTTTAATCAGAACAAGATACTGGTTGTTGTCGAGTCTTGACTTGTTTCTGAAAAGAAGACTTACGCTGCCGCCTGTCGCTTCGGTAGACATATAGACATGACTGAAAAGTTTTGAAGTTAAAAAAGGCGTCGCTAGTCTTTGTTAAGAAGTGTATGGGCCGCGTGTGGACATTCGGCTGTTAGCTGCACACCAACCACCGAAATTTGATACTTGGTCAAATTGGTCGTCAAAACGAGCAGTCGCCTCTCAACTTTTCGAACTCATTCAAATACGGAGCCTGTGGAAGCTTTGATCAGTGAGGTTCTCGCGACTCGCAGGCTACAACTGCTCTGTTAGGTTGTCATTTGAGGACTTAATTGCGAGTCGAGAGGGGGATTCAAACCATTGTCCACGCCAGTCGGGGAAGTGTGCCGTCTCGTAAAGGGTGAAAGGTGGGGGTGTGGATTTTAAAAGTTACCTCAAAAGCAGTAGTTTGTAGTTTGGTACAATGACCACTTTAAAAAAAATAGTGGACTGGTTCTTCGAGTCGTACATAGTCAAGGCCTTGTTGTAAATACAGCCACACATAACAGGAATATCCCATATTTATTGATTCTGACAATGACAAAACATAACAATGAGCAGACCTGATTTTGTCAATGGCGATATGCAGCTGAAGGCAAACAAAGTTTATTCTCAGTATACATTTAATCATAGGAGTGAATGCCAGTCGGGCAGTAAGAGTCTGAAGATAGCTAAGGAATGATTCTTTGTTATGCACTTGAATATGAGAGGGTTTTGTCAAAGAGTAGATATGTTTTAAAGAATTAAACACACACATTTAAAGAAAATTATATGTTACGAGTGTATATTCACTGCAATGTAGTAATTGCTTTTCTCTGGTCAGTCGTCATATTTTAATAAGGATGTGCCTAACTGTATGACTTTAATCCTCCTGCGAATTGTCACATGTTACTAATATCCCAGGGAAAATTGACAGCATTTCATCTTAAACTGTAGATATGTGGTAAACTACACTTCAGTCCCTCTGGAGAAGCACAATTCGTTATTGTGTATATGTACAAATGATTGTTTTCTTTCCACATATACAACTAATTTATCAGCAAGAAGACATTGTTTTTTCTTCGAACTGTTTTTGCCCCGTTGTCTGGTGTGAATCTGGTTTTGATGTATTTCTCCGTGGTTTTATCTTGCAGTCTGCAGCCCGTCGGGCGGGAACAAGCTGCGCTAACTGTGGCACCTCCACGACTACCCTTTGGCGTAGGAACCAAAACGGGGACCCAGTCTGTAACGCGTGTGGGCTTTACTTCAAACTACACAATGTAAGTTGGCAAAATTTATCTCTCTCTTTTGTCTGTTTTTATATTTGTCTTTCTGTGTGTTTGTCCGTCTTTATAATGGTTGAAAATACATTGATGTGTTTTGCATAGCAGTAGAACACTTTTCACTACAACAGCAAACTGGGACTGATCCACAAATCAGAAACAATAGAATCAGTGCAGAAAAAATCAGTCGTTCTCCCACACGACAAATTGCTTTGTAGATCTAAGATTAAAGAGACGGGTTAAAATCTTTACATTGTACCACTCAACAGCTTCTAGCAAGTGACAATGGATTATGTCTTTGAAGAGATCTAATCTGCTTGAAAACTTCACCTATGACAAATGAGAGCCTCAGCGTTCCACATCTGACCCTTGAGTACACAAACAGACATACTTTACGACCTATTCTATTTGGGAGCAAATAGAAGATTAACCAACAGCGCTTTGTTCGAAATCAAGTATATGCTATGTATTATGCCACTCTGGACAATCGACGTGGAACCCAATATCTCTGTATTACGCTGGGGGATTTGCGGCTTTAAGTAAGTGTTGTAAAACCGGAACATGATTTCAAGTGGTTCAAGGCTCCCACCAGAGTCGTGTTCTCCTATTCTCTGTTCATTCTTTACTCGTCTCTGCCGAACAACACTCGAAAACATAAGATACTAGTATGTACAATCGAAATACAGATCATAATACTTTTTCATGTTATACTGAGACTAACGGAATTTAAAGCGTTAAACCAGCTTTAGGACAAAGGGACTTCTTTATTGTGTAACACAGATATCGTTGCATATGTTTGGATGGTAAAATACTGCACAGACACCTTTAATTATAGGAAAGCAAACTTACATGTTGCTGTGCAGTGCATTGTTTACTCGTCCGTGAATATTTATGGCGTGAGGAATGAACACATATTGTCGATAGGTTCGGTAATATTAAATATGACCAGATCTAGCTTTTAATGGTATGACAGATATAACGACTGTATATCTTGTGAATAGGCGCTTTGGTGCCTGTACGATAGGAGCTGTCTGCCCGATTGGATTTCACTATGCCCGACTGAATGGGCGTCCCTTTGGCGGTGTTTACCCGGCCCACGATCTGAGTAAAGCTTGAGTTTAAGGCCCCATATCGCATAGCTCAGTGGCTCTGGTAAAATTCAATACTTCACCGATGTAGTACCTAAGACGGCCACCTTAAACCACCACTGTCCCCTTTCCGATGTATTTACGTATGCAAATATTGACATACCAGTATCTATTCGCTTGCCCATCATTACATCAAATATATCAATATCTGCTAAACTAATCAATTACATCTAGCCGAGTTACTTACACTCAGCGGTCCGAACAGACATGCTTTTCGGTCTGAGAGGTAAAACAGACAGATGTAGCAACGGTTGGAACGAAGCGCCTATAATTGCCGTCACCATTTAAATTCTACCATTATGTGCGTCCTTTGAAATCGATACTCGTTGTCGATTTATTCCTTCCTTCTTTTTGGAGAATTTCCGTGATGTCTCAACGGTTTTGTATTGGCTCGGCCCAGGATCCATGGACAATATTCCACGGTGTCCAACCCTCTGACGGGACTAGACGCTTAATGGCCATTTCAGATTACTCTAATCTAAGCAAGATCGTGTTCCCTTAATATATCTTTTGAATTTTCGTTTTTTCGCATCCATTATACATTTTCCTCAGTCTGACAGCTTAATGTTCCCGCTGTTTGAAGATTTACCAGTGCATCGACCTTGCAATATTCATATGACATCTGTATATTTCATATTGTTTCGTCGAGGTTTTCTTCGTCAGGTTAGACTCCCTAGCAAAGATTAACATTCTAACCCGATCTCTTAAGATTACCCGTTGATTATTTTTCTTTTGATTGACTTTTTATGCTTCGGTAATGTTTCAAATAAATAATTGAGAACGAGTTTTTCTCCGATCACGCAAGAAGCTTAAACCACACATAGCGTATGGTGGCAGCATATTATTACACAATGATTCCCTGGTAAAGCACGTTACAATAGTCATTCAGATGTAATCACCTTAAGGATGACGCCTAAGTATCTCTGTTAGATTAGATTTTTTTAGTTTTAGTGTTTTAAAACAAATTAATGTTGTCATTTATGGGCCACTTGAAAGCTTTAAATTCCACATCTGCTTATGACCTGCTTTCTGCCTATATTTAAACTATACTGCATTGACCACTTTATTAGAATTTCAAATTGCGTTCCATTTTGCGGTATAAACGGGGAATTAAGAGATCTATAATTAAAACACGTAGATAACTGCTTGTCAGTTGATAGGTAACTTTGCCGAAATAAGACCAGTAGGCTGGAGTTCATATTTTTTCCAAGTTTTGTCTATATTTAAAGAGGTTTCAGTCCTACCTTATGCGATGGGCGTGGCGATATTTATTCGCGTGTAGGCCTATTTGAATATATTTAATCAAAAACCACTAGGATATATAGCTTATTACTTTGTCATCGTTCTCGTTTAGGCTAGCTTCAGTCAAAAGAACAAAGTCGTATTTGATGATGTCGTGAATGGCTGAGCATTCGTACACATGCATGGACCAAGCATTTTATAGGTCTTTGTACAGTTAATGCAGTTGAGAGTTTCCAAAGCATTTAACATTGTGTGACCATTGGGAAAGCGACCGTAAGAGTCTAAAAGTAAATATTTGTAAGTAAGTGACCCAAGCGATATTTTCTACAGAGCTTTTTTACGTAACACAATTAAGCGTAGGGCGTTCCACCGCTCACTGGCAAGCCTAACGCCATTGTTCGCGGGTTTTCCACGAGAGCCAGACTAGTGACATAACCGATCACAACAGAGCCACTGGACATTACCTTAATTGTGCACGTACAGCTGCCAGACAGATTTAGGGGGTGGGCAGTCAGTTATGCTGTCTATGAAGACAACCCGGCCCAAAAACCGTAACGGTCTTCGAAGCGAAAGAGTGTGCAGAATTTCCGATTAGTCTTGTTTCTCTGACTAACACACGTGATTTCCAATTACTTATTGCAATCGCCTTCGGCAGTGCAAATCCCATGAATTCTTTTATTACTTTCAGGTGAAAACGAATATCATTTTTTCGCACATGTACTACCATTGCCTGTTGCTTGTGGTGATTTAGTTTAGTTTCAGTGTATGAATAATGCAAATTATGGTCAATTGGGCAATGTATAATTTTTCAGCGGAAAAAAGTTCAACTCGTTGAACCCTAATTGTGTGTGTGGGCTGAAATGTAACAGTCACTCTAGGCCTGTTTTTCAAGTTATACATAGTTGAGTAGTATACATGAATGCTGTAGTACAGTTTGTTCATCTTTAGAGAGGCTGTTTCATTATAATTATTGTTACAGGCAAAATCAGACCGGGAATTTCGCCTTTGTTTTGGAGCCGTTTTATTTGCCTGATTTTAGCCCGTACTCTAAGGGTATGCCTTGTGGCATTTGCCTGCCATGTTCCCCTCTCCTGTAATGAAAGAGCACACGGCTCCATTTCCAGGTGTATCCCTAAATAAGCGGCTCGTTGGGCCTAACAAAGCCCTGATTACATTTGTTCGCTTGCGCTGGTCACTTGCCAGTCGTCATTATGAAGGGTCGAATCTTGATCTTTTCTTTGACTAGTGCCCTGTATGTCAGGCGATGTCTACTCCTTGACCGTCGAGGGTAATTATGGGCGGATCACGCATTGTATCCGGCTACCGCGTCCCGCGGGACATCTCCCCTACACAACAATGCGATGAGGGTAATTGCTAAATGGGCCCTTAGAGGTGTGTTCATTCGCGAAGTTTCCTTCTGTCATGTAAGCGACTCTTCCTGCCGAGCCACCGCCTTGTTGGTTTTGCTGTCTGTTCATGAGGTGACCGCATTGGCGCCGTCGTCCGTTGAGCCGTAACTCGAATGGACGAACACACAAATTAGCCCGGAGCAATTACGCCTAAATGACAACCACTGTGTGGTCATTCAAACAAAATAACCCCATACCATTCAGGTCACATGATTTTTTACCTTCCATGTTGTTACCCACTTATTTATTGTACTCCTTTGTGTGCTGCCACTTGCAAAGTTCAGTCATTGTAAGTTTTGAGATCTCCCCACATTGATGTTAAATCCATTGTTTTTGGTCGCATCCGTTTAAATCGCAATATTTTCTTATTTGTTTTAGGTCAACCGGCCGCTGACCATGAAGAAAGATGGGATCCAGACACGAAACAGGAAAATGTCAACGAAGAGTAAGAAAAACAAGAAAGGATCCACTTCCATGACGGATCTGCTGAAGCCCCTGGATAAACCTTTCCACAGCTTTGGTCATCAAGGCCATCTTGGCCCAATGCACGCACCCATGCCAACCTACATGTCCGGTGGCACCTCTTTAGGCGGTTCCTTTATGTCGGCGGGACCGTCCCATCACGTGCAAATGTCGTCTGGGCTAGGAGGCGGGCTATCGGGCGGCTACAACAGCTTCCCGTCGTCATTGCCCTCCTCGTTTCCACCGTCCTCCTTTCCCAGCATACCATCGACGGGTCTCAACCTCTCATCCTCATCCAGCATGGTGGGTGCCATGGCGTGAAATTCACACTCATCAACGGCTACACTAGACCACGCATCATGTTATGATATTTGCAAGGACTTCTGAAATGTGTATGTAATTGTTTGAACAGGAATGATCGAGAGAGACATGTTGTTCTAACGCATAGAGCAACTTTAAAGGTGTGCTTTATGTTCAGCATATGGACATATGAACATTTCAACTTGAAAATAAACATTATGCTTTCATTGTGGCGAGATCTCAAATGTAAGAAGATGTGTCTTCTAGGACTGCAGACACCTATATAAAGGGTGCATTCTCTATCTCTTTTTAAAAATATCGTTTGTACATGTAAAAACGAAATGTTGGTTTTGCTAATAACATACAGAGGTTCGAGATTGTGTTTTGCCTGGCTTAAGTGATTGCCAAACTACCGCTCCAAAACCACGCAGAAAATTGTTTAAATGGCATTATCACGACTCAGTAGATGTGAAGAAACGAAGGGCCATTGATCTCTACCTGCGCACAGGTGATAAGGTATCTGAATCCGTGCTGACCGCAGGGGTAAGTGAGAGACCCGGACACGTCGTGTAGAGGGGTAATTTGTTGAGGTAGCGAGTGTTGGGTTACCCATGGCGCTAGTTTTGTCTGCCCCAGCCCTCTTTATTCAGTAGTCACATGCAATGTGAACCAGACCTTCGTGTATGGTGATGGGTGTCGATGATCGACGAGGAGCACCCGCGAGCCGCTCGATGGCAACGGGTCCCCGGTGGTATTGTGCCCAGCCCGACAGGGTCGACTCACGAGTGGTTCTCGGTGGGTAATCATAGAGTGGGAGACTACTGCAGAAGTCAACCGAAACCAGGTTGGCGACTTCGCGACTCACAAATAGCGAAATGTAGACTTTAATTATCCAACAGCAATCGGGAACATGCGACATTCTCGAATAACATGCATGTCGTGTTGTGTACCGTACTGCAGATCTGTCATACACGGCCTCCGTCAGTGCTCACTCATCGGCAAAAATCACAACCCCAAAAAACAAAAAGAAAGAAAAAAACAAAAAAAAAATGAATAAATAATCAAAAAACATATACATTTATGTGTATATATAAATATATATATATATATATATATATATATATATATATATATATATATATATATATATATATATATATATATATATATATACTTGGAGGTTATATGTCTCAAGGCTTTGCCAAAAGGTGCGATGTGGTTTCGCTCGCAATTTAATTGTAAAAAACTTTTAAAGTATGTTGTAAATATATAATTTATGATCCATGTATTTTGTCGCGCAACCTGGACTCTGTGCACATCCGGGATAATGCGCCAGTTCGTGTATGTCACGTGATTAAGTGCTGGACGATCTAAGATATTGTTATGTACATAAAGGTTTCAGTAACAACTATAGTTTCTTTTTTTGTGACCAGAGCATTTAACTCTACGGTAATGGGTTGATAGCAACTTTCTATGTTTTTTGTTCTAGAAGTTGTTCTTCGCATTTAAAATGCTTTAACTAGATTGAAGTATTTTCCTAGAACAGATCTCTTCTTTGTAGTGTGGGTTTTCAGGAACAGATTTTGAACTGATGGATTTATAAGTTATTCTATTTTACCCCGGTTGACGCAAATGAGTGGAAGCTAACACGTAACGACGGCTTCGTTTGAGTATTACTGGTCCAAGGATGGAAATGTAATATATTATTTATGCATGTGGTTTGCTGAAGCCTGAAAGTTTTCAGATTTATGCCATGTTGTGTTGTTTACATTTCTCCTTCAAATAACCCTATTTGTATGACAAGGAAGAGAATGAATAGGGGAATTCGGGCGATGTGGAATTTATTAACATGTCTTCCTTATTGTAGTTATAGAGAGATAACCTATAAGATTACGTGACGTACGAGTCACTCGGCAGTATGTATTCCTGGTTTGATCACCCATTTGACTCAGTATCAGCATCGTGGTCGTACATGTACATAGTATATTCTCACTTTGTGGGAAGTGTGTTCTGCATTTTAACTCTTGTACCAATCGCCTCACGAATTTCATTGTAAATTGATTTTTGACTATTTCATCATTATTAATATTACAATTCATATGTATACAACAGGGCTCACAAAAAATCATCGAGGGATATGAAACAAATTTATTGTACAAATGACTATTCTGCTCAAGCTTAACTTAAAGGGAAAAAAATACATGAAGAAAAACTGTTTTGAACTCTGAAGTTTGTTGATGTTTTAATATCCCATCCAGTGAATGGGCAGTCGAATTAATTTATTAAAGCATGTAAGGTAACTGTCTATATTATGCATAGGTTTATGGACGTAGTGTGATAGGCCTATTAACTATACGTGTATATTCTACATGCCTATAGAAATAAAATGGACTGGAGAAAGGTACGTGGATGTCTGTTTACATGAATCTGTAAGAACAACTGTGACTTATATAAAAACGACTGCACCAATCAAAATGGTATAACTTTTTACTCGACTTAGAAAATGTGTTTCCAAGAAGTACAGATGGTCTGCCTCTTGTGCACAGTCGAGCACACAATATTGTTTTGGCGCCGTTTGTTTATTCCGGGTTTGTGAACCAGTGACATTCAGTCGTTTTTATACAAAGCAACGATTGTTTTAACTTTGATCCTGCGTTGGCGAGGCATTGCTGTCAACAACTGTTGGTGTTACGGATGATTGGTGTGTTCCACTCCATAATTAGCATATTCTAGCCATACACGTCAGCGATCATGCTATCATGACATGAAGAAAGCCTGACAATATGATGGAACATGACAAAAATATATAGCAGTCCGTGACAAAATAGTGCGCCATCGACCCACCTGAAGCGGCACATTCCTATGGCTTGAAATGGAATGCGTAATGTAGTTTGTTTTATCTGGACATTAGAAAATGAAAAGAAAGAAAAAAGGTCATTTGGTATACAAATACAACCTTCTTTTCTTTATTAATAAAGCATGTCGCTACTATAATCATTAGGGGATGCAGCCACCCGAAAGAGAACACATCTTGAATAACTTGTCATTCTAAGTTGGACTAAGACACGTGAAAAATTTTGGAACCAAGCAGTTGATACAGCTGTATATAACAATACTGAAACGCGTTGCCATAGTTTATTTTATAATCGTTGTCTGGTCACATATAAACGTTAAAATATGGGAACTTGGGTACTTAAACTTGGTTTGAGATTTATTAAAATTCTTCACATCATGTAATACGTTATCTCTATCAACCAGAAAGATCTTCAAAACCATTTAATAAATTAAATAAAAAGTAGCAATGCCGTGAAAAAATAATAGAACATTTTACTTTCGGACAACACAAACGACCACAGTTCCGCGAGTAATAGAGTGCTAACAGGTATATATATATGATATCCGAAAAAAACTCGATGTAGTTAACAATAATTGCGACAGAAAAAAACGGTTGAAACCGACGTCTCAACCAATGTTTTTAGAAATTAGTGCCTGGTATATCTAACTCTGAAGAATACACGGGCGTACACGGGTAGAGAAAAATGTTCGCAAAAGTGATCAACATGAAAATCTACATACTATATGTAATGCATTCACGCATAAGGAAGGGCGTAATTGCTCGACTGGAGGACGGTTGAATATTGGATTCACAGATGCTAAAATAGACATCCAAAGTCCACAAACTGAGTTGTTGATATGCGTGCATGTTTAGGTGGATAACGTCAACACCTTCAAGGCCTTATATATATATATATATATATATATAATATATATATATATATATATATATATATATAATATATATATATATATATATATATATATATATTGACTGTTGCTTAACAATTAGTAAACTTTCTGACAAACTCTCCAACATGTTCGTACAGATACGTGCACAAATTGTTATCTTCCACTAACGTTTGACTGAGCAACAACCCACATGAGCATCGTCGAATGCTTATAGTTACCAAAGTCCCAAAAGCAATGATAGCGGTAAATACAAATCCCCTGTCCAAGGGTTTGAACTATTTCCTTGTCCAACATATGTATATATTTGGCGTTATCCTGTGTACCATCAATTTGCCATTTTCTTTTTGTTCATAGCTAATATAATTAAAAACGTACAGCATAGAAAGTAAACCAGACCAGCGTCGAGAGTGTGAAAGCTCTTTTGTAAGATTTTGTTTGGACCAAAATCGCGTCCTTGGAATCACTGTACAATATTTGATTACATGTCGGCCTTGTTTACCACTGTCCACAATCTGCAATATAGGACTCCGTGGATGTTAATCACTTTGGTCAGTTTTATATAGGCTTAATCTTAAGGGGATGTATTTATACTGACATTATAGTTTGTTGAATAAAACAGCAAAACTCCTCAAAATTTCTGTTTATTGTAAATCATTGGGTTGAATTCGTATGCTCTTTGATATCTAATCTAAAATATATGAGATTTCTCGGAAGCAATTAAGCTTTAGGGATCAGACTCACGGAAGCCTGATTGTCAGTAGACATGAAAAAGCCTAATAAAGACTTCGCCTCTTTTATGTTTTGGGCCTTTTTTTTAAGCATGGCCTTGTATGATTTTCCAACCGTCTAAAGATCAAAGTTTAAAATTATCTGGAGGAATCCGTGGCAAATTAATACCTTGCCGACAACACTGCATATATTCGCAAACACCGAAAGTACGAAGTATAGTATGTTTATTGATCGACTGAAACCTCTCCTCGTATTGAACGCAAAAGTAAATGTGTCTCTGTTATTTTCTGTTTTGTACTTAAGCTTCTTTTTGACGTATAAAATGAATACACAATACAAGAAACTGTGTATGAATCGGGAATATTGGGATATATGAAACATATAGAGGCACATTTACTCACAAGAGAAGTATATAGACACTGTAAAATGTAAGGATCTTAGGAGTGTGAGTATTAGAGGAAATATTATTGACTCACAATAGTTTTCGTTGTTATGACTTGTGGCGTTGATTATAGCAGTATTCTCTCCATCTATTACATACCCTTTAATGGGTAATCGGCCCTTGTCAAGTCATTGGTAAACACTAATGTTAAAATTAATGTACATTTATGACTAAAAACTTTTCGCCCACAAACTAGATTTTCGCATATTTTGCTAAGCATAGAAGTGCACCTTTTGCAGATAAAGGCAGACTATTCGCTTATGAGGCGTTTTCAAACGACCTTTACTTTTGCCAGGAGTTGGCCATAACTAGTAAGATGTGTTGGGGGTATGGTTTATATTGGAAAAATGTCCGTTTCCTCCGTGAGGTTGCAGTGCTGGTGTACTGAAAACTCATGGCACATGCAAATAGGAAGATGTCGACAAAGATAGTGAGGTATTCCGAAGAAGGGGACAGAAGTCAGACTGTATTGCAGCTTTTGGCAGCATTATCACATTGTTACAGTTATTAAGTACAAGTTTTCCTGAATACCACTTTAAAATCATCCACTAAAGTAATATCTTCGTTAAAACAAGCATAGGAGTTTAAATAAACTTAATTGCATGTTCTTGTTTCAGACCGTGTTTTGTTTTCTTTCTCTCAAAAGGACCCATTCCCTTATTGGACTGGTAAAAACGACTCTGGCACGTTTTCCTGCAGGTAATTTCCCGTCCCTTAATAGAAAGCGTTATGTTTTATTCTCATCGAATTTCTTCAATTCGAACAGCAACAGTGTGTTTGCTATATTGGCACATGTGCAGTTGAAACGTAAGTCAAAAATAACAGCTCTACAACGCATGTATGTAACTTTGATCAATTATATATCTTTTTATCCATGCACAGAAGCAATCAATCCTAATCCAATCAACAGCGCGAAGATAACAGTTTGTTTCAACTACTGAATTCAAATTTGCCGAAAGAAAATTATATCTTATTACAATCTCCCATATTGTGTATAAACAGTGCATGAGTTGCACATCACGTATCACCTGCTGTCATCTAAACCCAAGCGTTGTGAAAATCATCTTCAGCAGTAAAGTTCAAATGGCGGAAATGAGAGTAAAGAAGTACCGTTTTCACAACTAAAAAACACCATACATGTGAACATATATTATGCTCTAAGTTAAGGGATGTCCTTAGGAACCTGTTGTGACAGTTTAGCGAAGAAATCAATCACTAAACACACACAGCCCAGCAGTGGAGACAAACACGTCGGTATGGTCAGCCACCCAAAACCAGCTGCCCCTAGGTCGGACGGGCTCCATATTTATATCATGCATAAAGTCGACCGAGAACACATTGCCAGTGAGGACAATGGTAAGGTATTGTGCCCAGAAACAAAACACAGGCGGAAGGGGGTTTTGAAAAAAAGGTTTTGTCTCCAGAGGGGTAATTTTATACAATTTACTCCCGGAAGATACGTCGGCCACACGGCTGATCCAATCACAACAGTATTAAATAGCGGGTGCTCACTCTACACTTATTGGCACAGAAGAGAAGTAGACACTTTCCTATCCATGCTTAAGCCTTCATGGTCACGCAACCAAACGCAGGGATGCATATACGACAATAAATATCTTTATTGTTTACCTCGAGAACAATATCATGCCATCATGATTTTGACCATGCCGATAACGATCAATATGGGCCTTAAACAAATTAACACACCAGACGTTATATTTGTTATCGCACATGCCAAGCCTTTTTAAAATGAATTTATGTAACGATTAGAAATCTGTTAACGGGGTGTGTACTGATCCGTGGGCAAACGGCTTTCATATAAACGATCATCTCAAATAAAATATTGTATAAAAGTGATTTTCTAATATAACGTCAGCTACCCGTCACTGATGGTCACCAACAGTTCCAATAGCGTCTAATTTTTATGTACGACTATACAAAGAATACTCCACAGAAGTGTTTTCTGATGGTCTACGAATGTCTTTTTAGACTCCTGGAGTCTCATCCAAGGGCTGTATATTTGTTTCCATGTAAAAAAAGATAAATAAAAACATGCTACCTTTTCTTCACAGTTTACCTGCAAGTCGTGGATTAAAATATGTAACAGCTGGACTTTGGGGGACAATGATGCGTAGACTGGGCATGCGCCATTGAATCACTTGACATGTGTCCCATCTGCTGATGAATTCGGTCTAGGAGATAGCCTCCGGGCGAAAACATTTCAAATTTTTAAACCATTTCTGACCACTATCGTGCGCACGCTACAGTGAGTGTGCTGCAATTATAGGTGAAGGCCCGCACCAATTATTATGAACGTGTGTTTGTTCCATAGTTCTATACCCAGTTCCTTTCATGCAGTTTTAAACGTATTATTTTCATACCTTTAATGCCAAATATTAAACATGCTGCAGCTAATTGTTCATCATCTGCCAAACAGTTTAACATATATTCCTACCTTTTCGTGTCCAATCTTTTTAGAAGTTGAACTTGTCCCATAAATCTATATTCTCATCAGTGGATGTGGAGGTTTTTTAAAAGCAGTCAAAGGATACCTTGTAATTCATATCACGCACATATTTTGGTGAACGTGCAGAAGAAATTGTGATTGTCCGAATCCAAGGGGTTATTTTTAAATCAATTAAAAATACCCAATAACAAAGAAATAGGCATTAAGCAGTGTGTTAAACAATTTACACAGGTTATTACTCTGGCGTAACATGGTTTAGTTTTATTTTGCCTTTTCCCTTTGTTGTTCACTTTTAAAGACCGTGGGAAAATCAATGGTTCTAAAGGTGTAGGTACTTATATTATTCATTTATTTATTTCATTGCTGTGCATAGGAAGACTGTATAATGCGATAGCCAGGTTTATGGGTGGATGCCATGGAAACGGAGAAAGTCCGGTTAAAATCACAGCCTTTATCCAAGAACACGGCCGAAAACCCTTATAACTTAAAGCTGCAGCCAAATCAACCGGATCTTGATTAACCTTACTGATCAACTAACGATGAGAGCGACGCCTTAGCGAAGTAAGCCATTGAGGACCATCGGAGGGTTTTATTTTAAATGTTTGAACCGCTGTGTATGTAATATTCAGTGTATGAAAAGCTTGAACGTAATCATGCTTTTTTTTTCAACGCATGATATTTAAGCCCACGTGTATGATTGTCACGTTCTGCAGGTAAGTTTACATTTTGACAGGTGTAGTACAGGGCCAGGTCAGTCAGTGCGTTGAAAAGCTTGCATGCACGAGGACGATTTTGAGCTGGGTCACTCAGTATGAATAATAACACAACTATTGGAAACGAAAATAAAAAAAAATTAATTAAAAAAGAGCAGTGAAACTAATAAATAGAAATATAACAAATGACATTGGTGCGACACATATATTAGGAATCCGGGCCGTGGTACAGCTATGATTGTCAGGCCTTAGGCGTCTTGTCGCTCATTTTTTCACATCGCTATAGCTCGTGAAATGCAATCGGTGACCAGCGCACAGGGCCCCCTCATGGACATTTGACATACTTTAATCATTCATAGCGGCATCCAATGGATTTCCCACGAGTATAGCAAATTGAAGTCAAGTACTCCAATGCATAAATTAAGTGGATATACTCCCGTAAAAAAAATATGTACATCGATAATGACGAGATGTAATAGGCCTTAATGTCTGCGTGCACTGCTGGAGAATCAGTTGTCATGCATGAGCAGTGTCTCTTTTGGTTCACTTGTTTTGCAGCAATTTTTGTTTGTTTCAGTGGATGTCTTAATGGTCCATTCAGAACATTACGCCTGACTTATTAAAGAGGACAGATTTTCAACATACACTCTGAAAAACTTTCTGCAAAAGCGGTTATTTATCTTGTACATTTGTTCTTGGGTTAGTCTATTAGTTAATTGCACTTAATATTTAATGCTTTAAATACATTTAGCATTTGCAGTTTGGACTTCTGTTCTCGATCAGTGGTATAAACCACGTGATTGTGTACGGAAGCCCACATTCTCTTTAGTGGTTTATCCCATAATCGACCATCAAAGTTTAAAATAATATTTTTTTAAACAGCGTATCATTTCCTGATTCATAATAATGAACTCAGTATTAGTCATTAAGAAGTAACGTGAAAATATAGTATGGTAAATTGAGGCTTGATGACGTGAGATCTCACTCTTGAAGTTTGTGACTTAAAGGAGAGACGCCTGTTGACCAGTGTTGGGTAAAACTATAGGTATGCCGACATGCGCTTAAGTTGAACAGGAAATGCACCTCGCGTCATAGGATGCTTGTGTTTCTCTGTGATCAGTATACGGCTATGGAGAATATACAAATGATCACTGCTCAGTCGTGTTTATAGGACGACACTCACGTCTCTATATAGCTGGCTGTACATTTATGTCCATACTCTTTAGGTGGTAGAGTTAAAGACATTGCGTGAATACTTTACCTTATCATGCTGTTTTACTTTGATATCAATTAACTGATTGACCGTGCTCTGGTCACTTAATCATCTCATTAGTGCAAAGCGTTACAGTTCGTTAGTCCCTCAAACACGGGCACCTGTCTACCCAACCTAGCAGACTCTGACGTAGCCATGCCGAGCGATTGTTTACTTGATTTCTGCCATACCAAACCTGTTATTTAATAACGACACACATTTATAGACGTGCATGAATTGGTTAACTTGCAGACCGCAAACAATTCTATTTCCACATCAGTCGCGCTGTCTACCACGCTTACTCTGAAAACACTATAGCAGGCCTCAAATGATAAGAAATGATTATCACAATAAACGACCTTCAAGTCGGCAGGTAGAAATAAAACCGATTGTGTATGTATGTATATATATATATATATATATATATATATATATAGAGAGAGAGAGAGAGAGAGAGAGAGAGAGAGAGAGAGAGAGAGAGAGAGAGAGAGATGGTATCCACCAGTCCACGTGTGTTTGTATCTTTCAATTTTTCATAAAGCTTATCATATAGTCGAATAGTTCAATTAATCTTTCACACCAGTGTCTTAATATAATATTCTGGATTAAAAGGTAATTGAACAGAATGGATTCAATTAACTTTTAAAACAGCAAGAAGCATGCTGTACAGACTACGCAAAATACTTTTATTATATGCTGCCTCTTCTCTGTTTGAGAAGGGACTTCACTTTGGAGTGGAGGGGTATATACATGTATGTCTGCGTATACACACAAGAACAAACCCTCGTCAACTCTCATGCCTGAAGCACTGAAGCAAATGCTAATAACAAAGACTACCTTCCCTCGATTCAATATGAACACATGTGAATATCCAGTTCAAGTTATACCCAGTTTTCCACGCTAAAGTAATCACAACCATGAAAGTAACTCACAACCTTAAAGTGAAGCAAACTGCGGAGCATATGCTCTGAAATCATAAAGTATATGCGGTATATACGGTATTATTGACCGAAGCATGAATTTGAAACCCTTCATCTGCAAGTAAGAGGTAAAACATATATCCACCATATTACTACGACTCGTCCATGCTGTTGCACAGAGCGTGACAGGGAGAAAGGAATGCAGTCCAGTCGTGTCACGTGACGGTATCTGGATACCAGACCAAACAGCAAAGTCAATCGTGTGTTCGTCGCTCCAACAATAGCGTGAGGGTGGAGCCGAGGCGCTAAAGTTAAAGTCTCTTAGGTTCTGTATATTTATCATTTGGCCTTTAAGCCGGCATGCGTATTATGCTTTTGTGCTTTGTTTGGTGACAAAGTTTAGCGTTGTTGTCTGAAGCTGCTTGGACTAAACTAACGGACAACCTGAAGAAGACAATCCGGTAAAACCTTCACTGCCAGAAATCTTTCAGATATCATCTTTACTCAGCTTTTCTTCCCTCTCGTGGCGGCAACGACCACACATGCTGAGTTTGGCAAAGATATCAAGGATGTTGATTCTCGTGGATTTGTATCCATTTGTCCACCGTGAAAGTTTTGTTATCTGCATAAAAAGTATTCCAAGGCTGTAATGTAGATATTAATGGAAGGTTAAGAAAAGTAAAATCCCGTAGATTGATAGATTGACACCATTAGTCAACTTTAAGAATAATTCACCTACAGACACACACGATGACGCCCAGTTTTACAGATGGAGGAAACCTTAGTTTTTGTCACCAAGACCCCTGCGAACTTGTACAACGAAATTCATTTCCTCATGCCGGGCTTGAACCCCAAAACTGATAGATATATTTAGTGTCCTTATATTACACTCTTCGGATTTGACTATATATGGTAACACTGACTATGTGACATTCACTCTATCTGCACTAAGAAACACAGTGACAAATCAGCGAATTAGGCAAAGATGATTGTTCCATTTGAAGGTTGGTTCTAATATAATATAGTAATACAATTAAATTACTATACTTAAAAGGTTGTTAGTTTCCTATTTTAGGAATAGACTGTCGATTTAAAAATGTATCAATAATGTTTAATGCATGGAAGGCATTTAGCAGTTTGTGTCAGAAGGGCTAGTTCATATTGACGGTTTGGACGTGGATTATGGGGCGGAAGACGGATTGCCGCTGGAGACATTTGACCGTGGAACTATCAGAGGTCGTTTATAAATGTCAGTTCTGATCATGTGTTATTTATAAAGCCACGAGTTTTATAGTTCTAAGTAAACACATTTAGCGGCACCTCAAGTTTCCATTCTAGTGTTCGTTCATAATGCCATACACATTACTCCTTATTACGCATCTCTTTCCCATACAAGAGCAAAGCATCCGTCAAACATCTGTTGTCCTTTCGAAGGACCCTCTTACTTAGGATGATATTTACAACCATGTTAGCTCAGTTAGCAGGAAATGAATGCTGGGACAAAATCAAAACATATATGTACATGTATAGCGCCAAATGCCCATTTCGTAATTTCATAATGTCTTTGATCCTGCTTACAACGTCATCTAAGATGTGATTTTAGTTTCACTTTTATTTCTTCTCTGTTGGAAACTTTGAGTAGTATATCATGTCAATTATAATATTCACCCATGCACTCAAAGGACAGAATGGCGGATGTATACTGAATTGGTAAGGCGTCCGGAATCAACCTCGGCTGTGAGTGTCCGAAAAGTTTTCTCTTGGGGTTCTTGTAAGTGCTGTGAGTTTCCATCAGGCCTCCGTCGAGCCGGGCGAGCGAGCTGTATCCAGTTGTCGGATTGTCCAGCATATGTCACCCGTTAATGAAACTAGGGAATCATTTTATGGCCAGGAAAGACAAAATACAAACAAAACAGAGAAAAATGTCCGCCGACAATATTGTCTCACGTGCCGGAGTGCTTGAGGACAAACATTGCTGCCGGAGCCGAAAGTAATCTGGGTGCAATTCTATACCTTCCTAGATCCGAGACTCTCACTCGGGAGTTCCGCCCACCGCCATATTGGGTTCAGCAGTAAATTATTATTTATTGGGTAACGCAGAAAGAAAGCTTTCATCTTATGACAGTTTAATTTACAGAAACGACAATGTATACCGTCCATCTGCAAATAAACTAATTCCACGGCTATGGAAATAAATATTTGAGAACGAGTTAATGGTGTTCCTAAGGGCGTTAATTCGCGGATTCATCTGACTAAAACGACAACCGAAAAGCGGGTCGAAGTGCTAATGGATTTTCCCACTGAAACAATGGATCCAGGCAGTCGACGTGTGTTTATCTACCCGCGGCCTTCCAGCAACTAACAAATGATGAACATGTCGCAGAAAGAACCCCAAGGCTAACATATTGGTGTCGACCTGGTCCAGCGAGCCGGAAAAGAGCAAATATCAATGCGGAACTTTGCCTTTGCGCTATCATTTATGATATTAGGGGATAGTCGCCGGGAAATATACATCCCACTAATATCATAAATGGACCCAGTAATTAGGAAAATGTGGAATGCCCGGAAGCTGTTATTTTCCATACAGCGCGCATGCGTACGGTGTAGAACTGCTTCTCGTTTCTCTTTGTGCAAAGGGTGGATTATCCTAAACAGTTGTAAACAGCCAGTCTCCAGGGCTGTAAGTTCAGGGCACGGTTTGCTCCTGCGCCTTTTGATCTGCTGGAGTCATGCATGTTATGTGAAAGTGTACATGTCAATTTTCAAACTTAAATATGATCATCATCATAGACGTAAAAGCATCCAGCTAACACAAAAGGGTGTGTACATCTGTCACGTAGTCTCTCAACCGACACTGGCGTGTATGACACATTCTTAAATTAATGATGTTTAAAACTATCGACTTTATCCACATAGCATTTTTGTACACCTCAGGTACATCTTGAATCAATCAAAACGCTCTTTCTAATATACTGAATTGATCCTTATATACATATACTAGTACTGCATCATTGAGATACTTTCTTTATGTCAGTGAATGGCAAATAACTAATTTTTTTGTAATGCTTGTAATAAATAAAGGTATAAAGGATCACACAGAGGATTAAGGGACGACGAGCTTTACACACACGCCATGCGTCTTCGTTTTTTACTATTTGTTTGCATGACGTTTCAAGAGCTTCTTACACAGCTAGCAGATGGCCTTTATGGACAAGTCAAGAACATAAATTGACGATGTAAAATGAAACCTAGAGAGTAATTTAAACTCTTTCAAGGAATTATCATTCGATCACGTGTTTCTTTAATGTTAAGCTCTTCTTTGAATTTAGAGTCATTTACTAAATTATACCCCACTATCTTTAAATCAAGCAGAAATAGCTTATGTCTCTTTTCATGATATCATTGTTTTGCTATTGTGAAAAGCACTATATCACGCTTATTTTGCTGCGGAAGCATCGAAAAATTGAATTACTCCAGAAAAGTTTTAAAAAGCAATACGCCAAGACGTCAATTGTTGATTGCAATCTCGCAACAATGCATCAGATTGTTCTCTAGGTAGAATAGAACATCACCTAGCTACCTGAACGGAATGTCTTGTCTATTTTTGTCCTTTACAATGAATTGTTACATGCCGGATGAGTCAGAAACAAGAGAATTTGCTAATTGACGCTAATTAACAAATTAAATTGTCGCGGTGAAAAGTTTTGCCTGTACTGAGTGTCATTTTTCACGAATTTATTGAGTCTGCATGATTTAAAACGTTCCCCCAGGGTTTCCTGTCCTTATTTAATGAACCGACTAATCAGCTAAATTAATCTGAAATTGAAACATTTCTCCTAACTGCGTTATGCAAATTATAATTTTGAAACAAATTATCTTGTCGGTTTAGAAAGTATGTGGAAACCATATTATAATTTCTGTAAGTCATACAATGACATTCTGTATCATATCGCTTTAACTCAACACCCACTGTTATTTATATTTTTTTAAGTTATCACGAATTTTTGACGTAAACAGAAATTAATTAATAGTTGGACAGCTACCACACATTGTTTTTTTCAATCATATTGATTCACTTACAAATAACAAACTGCTTTCCTCTAATAAACGTGGAGCAGTTTTGCCTGTGCCTGTATATACGCAAACAATATTATTACAAACTACCGTATCGTGTTCACTACAAATTATTTTTGTTTACATTTTCTTTGTAAGTTTTAGTAAAAATTCAAATGGTCTGTGCAACTTCTCAATTAATGTTATATACGTATATATTAATATATTGATTCATTTGATTGTTCTGTTAGGCCCAACTGAAGAAAACATCAATTACATAAGAGCATTAAGATTTTACTATACATGTAAGGGAGGTACATGACATGCATGTATCAAAAACGCTATACACCTTAATTGCTAGGTATCTGAGAAACATACTGGTTTACAGCTGTATTCGAACCCACGTCTTCTTTTTACAAGGGTTAGTAGTAAATTATAAATTCATAGACGTCGACAATAATTGTGCAATAAAGCAATTGCAGGTGTATATAGATTCTTATCACGACTATTCCCGTGCCATTTGACATCAGAAACTTAACTGCTGATGAAGAAACTCAAGCGCGTTTACAACGCTTTTCACCGAAACATATTTGAATTTGATATTTCTTGTTGGTACAATTAAAAGGGCGGGCGTATTTTGTTTGACTCTTTGATGATGATCATTTCCTCATATGCACAAGCATATAGCAGTACTTAGGTGTTGTTACTCAAGGTATGTATACATGCTCAATGCCGAATTGCTGTTGAAGGGAAAGATGAGAGATGTGAAATGATAGACGTCCGAAGTTTTGTTGAGTAAACACCGCGGATCATGACCTGGCACTCTCAGAACTGTCAAGACTCCTCGAGATACGAGTGAGGATTTTCTGTTAGATACAACCAGATAAGAGACAACCTAAATGGATTTGTAGAGAAATAAATTCAAGAAAGGTGGCTGATATACATCTTTCGCTGAATGGGATACCTTGGCAGCCAGAACTTTTAATGTCTTAGCGGTAGGGGGCGGGAGAGCTACTTATTATTTGGCTTTGTAGACAGCTTTCTCCTAGGTTCGGGATTTCAACGGGAGTCAAATTCATTTCTTCGTTATCATTGTGATTTGACTATACAACTGAAAACTCTCCAGTTACACCACAGCGGAGGGGAAAAAAGCTTTGCGTAATATTTAGTCTTGTCTCCTTTTTTCTGTCGGATTTTATCTTCTTGACTTGCGGTGTACTTTTCTATGTTTTTGTTCCTGTCACTTGACTGACACGCAGGACTGCCTATATCCCCCTGCCGTGTTAGCGTGTCATGAACGCCGTAGTTTTGTCCTTAGTACTTATACTACTCTATTACATGGGTTACCTTTCACCTATGACACGTGCACACTGAACGCTCACTCCAGGTATTTGTTTTATAGCGTGAATTTAACCAATAGTAATGTGAAATAACACTTAATGTACTAACAACGTGCAATAAACAGCAATTGGTTTCCTCCCATCATAATGATGGACGCCGCTATACAAGTGAAATATTCTTGAGTGCGGCGTAAAACACCAATGAAATAAATACACATAGTGGCGATTGACATTTCCCTGTTGATTCCCTCTCATTGATACTGATGCAGTATTTCGGTCTGCGTATACAACATAATGGACATAATCGGCCCACAATTCAACATAACAAATTTTAAAATCGAAAGTTGATCATTTCATAAGGAGCATCAATCAACAAAAAAAACAATGACCCAGCGTGATGGTGTATGTACATCTGATCACAAATATACACACGGTCAGGTGCAGTCACTTAATTTACCTTGTACATCAGTCGGTTGTTTTTTTATACAATATTTCTAGATAATGCCAAAATTACAATTGCACACAACCCTTAGCATGTTAACTTGAGCGGATTTAAGTACAAGCAAATAAAGAAATATTTTCGGTGAAAATAAAGTAGTTCTCTTATACAAAACATTATAGACGACTTCGATGCTCTACTATGTTCTACTATTTTTTAAGAGCTTCTATACCTGCATTTTACCAAACGTAGTTTACAGCATATATTTGTTACCCTATAACATGGAGTGCTCGGTACAGCCCATAACAATAGAACGCTTATTAATTTGTCGATGAAGAGATAAAATCCAAGAATCAATCTATGCGGTCATGGTAAATTGTATGTGGGCGTGGAGACCATGTTAACCACCGACAAATGGTTGTATTAAATACCATCAATCAGACACACTAATTTATAGATATACTGAATCCATTATAACTTTGAAATCCGTTGTATCGTCTCAACAGTACCAGTAAATGTTCCATTTTCAGCCAATTTTGTAATGAAAAAAGGAACAACAAAAATCTCCATGGAATGTTTTTAATCATTTATTGCATTTTCAGCTGTAGCAGGAAATAAGATCCGTACGGAGCGGATGAGGGTGGAGTCATCACAGATACACAAATCCCACAACTCATATCTTGGGAAACTGTGTTATTTCGCATTTCACTCCCACCATTGGGCGTGGCGCACAGTCAGTGTCACCAGAAAACCATTGCCACGATCAGATCGAATTTGAATCTTCACTGAGGTAAAGATGTCAAGTTGCCGTAGGCTTGTCCGGTCGGCCCAATAATCCCTTTGTCGTCGTCGTTTTCCGTATCAGACGAAAACGGAAGACTGGGATTAAATCGCTTATCAAACGATTCCATGTATTTAGAGCTGAAAAATATAGCTTCGCCTTCAGAGTTGTATAATCCGGCTGCTCCTGAGTTTATTGCTTCAGGTGGGACTAACTAGACTTTTCAAAACAGCGGTCAAATGAATCAAAGAATACAGATATTGCAACATTGGGACTGATTAGTGATAACTTATGAATCAATCTTGTAATTATCCATTTATTGAGCTTCATTTAATTAACGACCATGAGTTAGTTCAGTAGCCATACACACACAAATCGATCCAATTAACAATTACTCCACCTAACCACCAGTCAACCAATTCACAGACCATGCATATGTCAACCGTTCAACAACCACTCGATGCACCCAGTCTGTCCATTCACCGTCCATCCAACTAACTACTAGCGACCAATCAGCCCATCCACAAAAAATTACATGTACATGGCCAGGTACAAGTCAACCAGCCATCCATTAAATTTCAGTTAAATCATCCATGAGTTCACTTAAATGCCTACCAGTCAACCCACCCTTTAACAGTCCACCTTATTTGCCTAACTACGATTTCACCCACTCTTAAATCTTTTGTCCACCTAGTATCTCGACACTAGTCCGTTAGTAAATTAATCAGACAAACCATTCTATGACAACCGCTCAACTCTTCAATAAAACAACCTTACAATTATTCATTGACAACGGATCAATCCCAAAAACTTTGTCACTTTGATATAGTCAGTTTTAGAGGTGGGGGAAACAGGGTTACAGGGGATAAACCAACGACTTTTGGTAAGTTACTGGCGAACTTTCCCACATTTGATGTACATGTCGATATGTACACCGTATTAGTGGAAGATATGTAAACTAACAATTAAACACGGACCAGTCCACTCATCCATGTCAAACAGGACCCATATCCACGGCTTAAGCCATCGAGTCATCGACTCTATAAACCTCTTCCCAAGCCTTCTATTACACACGAAGCAGTCAACCCGTCCAGTAGTAGTTTAAAAGCAATTTTCAATACGATCCAGGAAATACCAATCATGTATGAATACACGCTCATCTGAGTTCACAACGAACATCCCTACACCAGTGTA
This sequence comes from Liolophura sinensis, assembly GCF_032854445.1. Taxonomy (NCBI): domain Eukaryota; kingdom Metazoa; phylum Mollusca; class Polyplacophora; order Chitonida; family Chitonidae; genus Liolophura; species Liolophura sinensis. Next base: position 44,568,919 of record NC_088301.1, on the reverse strand, counting down.
CCAATAACTTTACGAATGATACTTGTTGTTGCCTCGCTAGGTGCTCAGCACTGGGGTGATAGAGCAAAGGAAACTAGACTGGTTGGCCCAGTGTTTGTGTATTATTGCTGTGCGGGGTGTCTTCTCTGGTGTCTTCGGCATGATACTACTGGTTCGGCAGCACTTGAAATTTCACGAAATGAAATGATGACTAAACTTGCATACTGTATTTTACTTTAACTTGATACTTTGCTATAGTTTAATTGGTTTTATAAGATAACAGGAGAACAATATTTGTATTATAAAAAGGAGTAGAGTAGTTGCTGGCCAGGTAGAAAAGAAATAACGAAATGTGGCCAGTCTTCCTGTATGTGATGCAATAGGAAAATAAGAAGACTGCAAATCTCGGCATTGCAGGTTCTTTTCATCCAAAAGAACGCACGAGGTGTGGGTATACAAACTTCAGCCCTGAACAGGAAGTTTGTTCTTTCGTCCCCGGTAACAATATGTAGTCAACGACGCTCTTGTAACTGTATACGTAGTCTTGTTAATTGTCTTCCACTAATATGGTGTACATATCGACATGTACGTCAAATATGGGAAAGTTCGCCAGTAACTTACCAAAGGTCGTTGGTTTATCCCGTGTAATCCCGTTTCGTACCGGTACTATGTATATGGTGTTAAAATGATTCTAAAGTCTGAAAAAGTAATACTATATAAAATAATATAGCAAACCTTCAGTGGGATATGCGCTGATCCTTTTCTTTTGTCAAGAAATCTCCGGTATAGTCACTTGAAGAGGATATATAGATATAATCATGAAGCACGTCAAAAATTGGACAACCCGTCTCAAGTTGGTACACAAGCCAACATATATTGACTGTGTTTACAGGTTAATGTAGTTTTCGACTTCAACAAATAATACAACAGGGCTGCACGTTGCAAAATTCAACTGATCATAACCTAAACTTATAATAGTGTTGAATAAAAAGTAAAACGCTATATATTTACACACTATGCACGTTGTGCATCCGAACACACAAGGCTTAAGACATTAAAGTTTTAACTAAATATTAATGCACTAAACAATCGATTGGCTATACAAACACTTACCTGTGAAACTAGGGCAAATATTCGTTATATAACTGAGCATAAGCGAAGATAACTTATATTTCGCCCTGGAGGCTTGAAAATGGAATATATATGTTTTAAACCTCTACATGTTGAACGTAAATACTTTAACATTTGCTACGTTGCGCACAGAGGTATGCCATTTATTCCAAACACGTAGTAATTGGTTCTATTGTTATCTTAGAGAATGTGATTAATAATCCAAGTTTTTTTTCAGTAGCTTTCGTGAGGTTTGTGAAACAAAGATATCTGTTAGGTTGACCGGTGATGCACTAATATAAAAGCATTGGTTTAATCCATGGTGATGTTCAAATGAAAACAATGAATAAATCCTAACTTCAAAGGCTTTACACATACATATAAAGGAGGCGTGGTTTTAATTGTCTGTTTTTGCACGGCTTCTTAGTGAAATAACAATAGTAAAGGTTTTTGCCACGAGGTATAACAGTATGAATTTCACGGAGAATCGGTTATAACATGTCTTCACTCGATAGCTTACTGGCTTATGTTTCAAAACAAAATAATCGTCTGATGATTATATCTAGTCTGATGCATTGGAAGAAGAGACTCTTTGCCCCTCTATGGAGAAGTTATACAGCAAACCTAATTTATCATAAAGATATGTTGATTATGACCGTAATGGCATTGCAAAGGCACGGTGTGTTTTCACTCTTGTGGTAAGTTTAAGGTGACCCTTTTTCGAGATATAGAGATTATGATGTCCTCTAGTGTCGAAACAGGAAACCCTTAGGGCAAGCAACTCAGGTGGCTTTTTTACCCCGCATGTGTTTTCATGTTATTTTTTCGGCGACGTCTTCAGATGAAACTGTATTTCATTGAAAAGATAAAAATACATTAAAAAGAAATATTTCTATCTGTGTGTGTTATCTAGTTTGCGGTTTCCGTTTGTCCTATTATTTTTAATTGTCCTTTAAATTCACACTCTGTCTGAAATAAATAGACGTTGGTATTCTTTGTGTTAAATTAATAAACGAATTCAGTTGGAGTGAGCGTCTTTGGGACGAACAATTTACCGGAAGATCGATTTAGTGTCTTTGACTTAACAAAAACAAACGGCACTTTGCCTTACATCCTTCTTACCTGTTAATTAGGCTCATCCCTCATATTTGGAATACCCTTGTAAAATCTGCACACACACATTCCTTTAATCTTATCTTAGCTAATCTACTAAAGAGAAATTGTCAAAATACCTATACACATGCATTTAGAACAAATCAGTGTAACACGCAAGAGACACTTTTAAACAGTGTTTATTTTCCCTCCAAAAGTTCACATGCAGCACATGTACTTTGTTCAGAGGTGGTGTAGTAAAAGCAAAGGTCTTGTATTGTGTGTGATAACAGAGGAAAGAAATTTGACTGTGACGTCACGTTGCATCCTTTCATCTCATGCCACCCAGAATTGTGGCTAAAACATGCGCGGTCGATAGACAACTTAGATAAATAGCAGATCGACACCAAGCCAGCGAACACAGACTGGTCGAACCAAAAAGGCAAACCTCGAAAGAGTTCCACGAAATTCGTGGAACACTGGAATGGGTATACTTAATCCCTTGACTGTGGGACCAGTCAACTCTAAGACCACACGCTAGGTATTTAGTTTGCTTTTATTCCCGAAGGAACCGTCACCATAGGGGATTTGCTTACGTCTGCGCGGCACCGTACAAACGGAGCTAGAAAAACGCTACATCTCAAATTCCTTCATACACGAAAACAAAACCCTTTATCAAAGACAGCCTTTCACCATTGCCACAGGCCCCATGACCTCTGTTTTTCAGACGGCCGAAAGCTGGTAAATTCCACCTCGGGTCAAACAGCCACAACACCCGAGGTTTGTTGTGGTTATTCTCTAAGAACCCCCCTCTACCCTCCTCTCGACTTTCATAAAAGCTTGCTGTTCATCTTCTTGTTATCGCCTCCGCGTTATTGTTTCGATGTGAAACAAATATCCCAGACCCTGACCAAGAACTTTATGCTAAGAGTCTTGCTAGCCCATACCAATGACCCATGTTTAATAATTTCTCAGTCCATAAGGCATATTATCTAATTTGTTTTGAAAAGATAAGACTGAATTATGGCTACCGGTACAGCTTGAAATCTTTTTCACAGTCGTGTGCGTTGCTTAAATCTAAAGCCATAGAGAAGAAGGACAACTGTCACATGACCAATTAAATTCCCATGATGTGTTCAACAGCACCTGTCATCACCGGGTCAACAAAAGCTGTACGTATAGGTATGCGAGACTTTTTTTTCACAAGATTTGATGTCCCGGCTAATATGCGTCTTGCTGTGTGGTGTCGTCATGAGATGGGCATGTTGAGTGATGACCTGTTGTAGCATGGCTGGCAGGCATCTCAGGCGGTAGGTTGTCCCATCTGACGTCCATTATGTCAGTTTCTGTGTTATTTCGCCTCGGAGGAGTTCCTTATCACTACGGCACGTGCTTTTGGGATACATTTATAGCTGATTATATCTTTGTTGTTTCTAACGGCTTAAGCAAGCGACTTAACCGCTAATAAAAGTTCTTCACAATTGCTGTGCTATCTGGATGAATACAACAATCATCAAACGTCACAGCGTACACACTGTTGGAAGGTCACGCATAGAGAGACTGTCAGAGGGACACATTTTACCCACAGAAATAAGTGGGTAAAGTTAAACAGGATACATGCAAAGTCAATTATTTCACACTTTTTGGGAATGTTTTAATTTCTTCATCGTAGTTTTAAAGGACACCCAAGACTTTTTCAGTTAATTCTAAAAAAAAAACAATCAGAAGAAAACAGAAGAATTCTACTCAACCAGTATTAAGGCAATAAAGACAAGGGGAAAAGGTTTAAAAGTTTGCATATTTATTTTTAGAAATAAAATCTCGTGGTCACTGTGTATTTTAAGACATTAAAACCTAAGGTTAAATAATTAAACACTGCGTTTAAAGATATATATCGACACCATACAACATAATATATATAATCTGAAAATAAATCAACTGTTAGATAATCTATAATTGTCAAGACGCTGTTATAAGGTCAAAAAATGACTTTGACAAAGTTCACATGTTGGCTATCATATAACTGACGTATGTTTCAGTCAAAATTGCTCAGTTAAAATATTTAAAATGTCAAATGTTTTTTGCATGAATTAGAACAAAATATTTCACTATCTATTCCAGAAAAACTAAATGTAAAAGAGGTGATAGAGAGATAACGTCACGCGGCGTTAGAAGCAGTCATGCATGGTAACATAATATATACTGACACCTGTAGCTGCAGGGACTTTAACATGCGGCCGGAAAACAGCTAATTTCAAGTGAAAAAGTTGATCATGGCCCATTCCATTCAGATTAAAATGCAATATATACATAACAGAAGTATGCATTTTTTCATGGATCCAACTGCCCGTTAAGCTACATAGCTGCATTTGCATGTGTTAAAAAATAAAATATTATATATTTGTCGGAAAGCTCCTGTAATAAGGAACCCATTCTTACAATCATACTTAGCCGACATGCGGGTGTCAAATAGAAACAATGTAGTGATTGAATTTCAGATTAAACGTATTTAACTTGTCAGATGTTCTAAAATATGTGAGGACAATATTTTGTCACACCGGTGAAATTAATGCTTCTGACTCACAGGTATTGAAATAAAAAAGTAAAATTTTCACACACCTAGCTCTATGCATCGTGGGTGGTCTCAAACAGCGACATCTATTTAAAAATAAGTTACCGCCTTTCCTCGTAATTTAATGAAGTATCAATAATATTTTAATGCACTTTGTTTAAATGTGTGTTCAAAAACCACACCATATATGTGTATCTATATGTGTTTCCTTCATTCGTGCATGTAACTTATGGTGCTACAGCCTATTAAAGTTTTCTTACAGACTTCTTGTTTTTGTACGAAATCCTATATAACTCTAATAACAATATTACCCTGCATGGTTTTTGCATTAACCTCCAAGATAATGATATTCATTTTCCTATAAATACCATAAAACATTAATCTGTTGATTTTGACAGAAAGTCTGTTGCCTGAGTGATGCTGTAATGTATTCTGTTTTGAACTCAATATAATATTTTGTTGTTCTAACGCAAAACTTGATGTTGACTTAACACAATATGTGTGCTGTGTTTAAAAGAATAATCTGCTTCAATAAGAAACCATGAACATTCTATATAGCGTCACTCAGACAACAAACTTTTTGTTAAATTTAACGGATTTACAGAGACTAACTACACGGGAAAGCTAAAATACACCCAGTATCTTAATAAACTGTTTCAGGATATACGATAGCACGGTAATATGATTTCACTAATTTCATTCTAAACAATGTTCCCTTAAAGAGAATGAACACGCTAAATGTATGTCAATGAAATAAATATTTTCTGTTACACGTCAACCGAATGAACTCCTGTGTAAATACCATGGTACAATTTTTTTATGCTTTTAGACGTGTATCCACACACGAGCTTAATAAAAACAGTTCATATTTTTCATATTTTCTGTCTTTGGCACAGATTACTGATGAGATCTTTACAAATCTGAATTGCCAGGAATAGCTAGCATTACAAAATAAAATGTGTCATTGCCGTTTTCTACGATTGCCTCCAGCTGATCCGGGCGATAAAAATCAACAATTTTTATCTTGCCACTTTTTTTTTTATCTCACCGATTGCTGGCTCTTAGAAGAAAATACCTCGAACGTGTGACAATCCTCGCTTTACTTAACTTTTCAATCTCCATCGTAAATTAGTGATTTCCATTCTATCAAGCTTGCGGCAAAATGTCGAAAGAATAAAAAGAAAATAATTACTCAAGAGAACCATCATTTGTTACGCCCATGTTCACAACTTTGATGTATGATGTATAAAGCCCTTCCAGGCGGTTCTAACCAATGCGTATATAGTGGAAAGCAGCCCAATCAATGAGACCTTGATTTATCCAATACATGCATTTATACATGATTCAGGCATTCATTTGTAGATTATACCCTTGCACTGTTAGGCTAAATACGAAATACAGATAAAACAACCAGTAGTGATAAATTTGATGATATATATTCCTTGAAGACAGTCTTACCGGGTATGAAATATCTATATTTTATATCCATGAATTCGAAACTTACACAATCATGCCATTTTTTTCAGCCATTGGGGTCATCTAATACAATCTATCCGTGCATATTTTTACTTGCTATAACGAGTTTACAGTGAGAAAAGTTGACGGAAGAAACAAATTACTGCATTATTTGTATACGTTAGCCATTTACATACATGGAAAACATCCGTATAATTTTAGTGAGCAATGAGCATGCCTGCTGATTACAGGACATTTGAGTGATATACTTTGAAGTTTTGTTATTTAAACATAAAAGAAAAAAGAGGGCAGGTGGCCTTGTCGCAGCAGAGTTGAGGGACAATGGTCAGTTGGAGGTTTCTGGACAGACGCTCGTGTCAAGCCGGCACATTTAAAATACGTCCACGAGGCGTTTAGGGGAGCTTTACCTTTCTTCTTACAGTGCCCAAATGACATGGTAAAGGTATAAAGGAAACTTGGAGATCTTATCTACCCAAACACAAGGCAAGAAAAGTACTATTTGTTGAGAGCGTCCATTAAGAAGAGACACAGTGCATTGTAAGGTATACAGAGCTTTCGAAAGCACCTCACCATTGTCCAATTAAACTCAAAGGTTCAACTGCTTTTCACTTTATTTCTCACCATTATTTAAAAAGTTGTAGACTGTCGGTCGTCTGCCACACAGAGCTCCCTCATTTCTAAGGTCGCAGGCCGAAATTACTGTCAAGTCGTATTAGTGCATTGGGCCAATCATAGAAGACTTCACTCTGAGAGCTGATAAGCCGTCTTACGTCACCCTTGTTGTGTCCAACAATGCGCGATAGCTATGCTTCCGGGCTTACCGTCTACTTGATACTCAGCAGAAGACAAACTTACCCAGTGGTAATTAACTCAGATTACATATGACGACCTCATCCATAGGTACAGAACAAGCCCCTAACCAAAAAACATGCATGAATTTGCTATCTGTGCAAAAGTACAGCTTAATTTAAACCCCAAATGCTTTAATTCAAACCGAACACAATGCGACAAAATTTTTGTCAACGGCTTTACTGAAGCGAGATTCCGTCCAAGGCTGCTGATAAATTTAAAAGATAAACACAAATGCATCCTGTATTTGCTTTCATTCAACAAAATTATAATCTATATTCGGTGAAATTATACATCGTTATTCTGAAGAATCTGATTGATTTTCGCTTTACTTTTAGAATACCTACTATTAGACAGTCAGTAGTTAAGCATTAATCAAATACCTTCATGAGATATTTTAAAGTTGCCTAATTGATTCCTTACGGAATTGGTTAACCTCCCTTTCGAATTAAATCCATATTCCAGGAGTGAACACACACACACACACACACACACACACACACACACACACACACAAGATATATATATATATATATATATATATATAGATATAGATATATATATATATATATATATATATATATATATATATATATATATATATATATATCTTTGTATGGGCGATCTCTGGAGATAAGATCTGAAGCCATACAGCTATATAAAGTTCTAAATCGCGAACTCTATATACATGTATATTCTTATCTTTCTGATATGGACCATTTGCGCTGATCGTATTCTTATTCAAAGATATGATCTTTGTGTTGCATAAGGTTTACTTTGTTCACACTTCACGTATCACAGACAGCGTAATATATATATCCAGTGCCCTACTCTTACATGTAATCTATGTTATGAACTTTTTAAGTTATTTTAAGCGTCTCTCGCCGTTGCTGATGTACGGAGATGAAATGATTCTCAGACAGTATGCATTTAAGTCTTAAAGAGCACTATTGCTGAAATTGTTGAAATAACCAAACACTGTAATGCTCATGTGCATATCCTAGTTCCATAATGATATGTAACAAATACACTGAACGCTCTTTATGGCAAATACGCTACATTTATAAGCATTCGCGTTTTGTTACTTGGATAAATTATGTGGGATGTACAGCATAAAACTCAACGATGGATAGTACAGAGACTAGGTACTGGAAGAAAGCAGCCGTGAGCCAATTTAAGATATTTATTATTAGGGCTGTTCCAAATTCCTGAGTTAGTGTTTGTGTTATTTTGTGTCTGCTAGTCTGCCACGGTGCTGTTTTCTTGTCGCCTGTATTGTATGATCCCTCATGCCAGAGACGAGAGACTGATTCTCTCACAATCACCGTACCTTCAGACATACTTATGCACAAGTGTGTACATGTATACGCTCTAGACCGGGCTTATCATTCGCCCAGGCTTCGGACGTAGGCAGACCAATGGTTAATCAATCTGCTTAAAGCGTCCTTCCTGGAATTCCCATGTACTCTGCTATTCTCCAGGAACATGAACAAACCGCAAAGGCAAAAGAGGATCACTATAATCGTAAGTCATAGCATCCATCGAATCATACATATCCAAAGAAACAGGATGCAGTTTAAAATTCTTCATAGCTCCTTATCAAAACCGGGCTGGCTTGACCCAGACGGAAAAAACATCGTTACAACACTTAATGTTTGTCTTCCGACACTCTGGAGAAAGTACACCACAGACCACACTTATGCCAGTGTTCCGCATTTCGCTGAGTGCTGACACTCTGTCCTGTTTTCTCCAATCGTTAAACTATAACAATGACTTGCTTGTTGAGCAGATACTTAACTTTACCTCTGCCTTCTGTTTCACACCCTTATAAAAAGTATGCATGCAGAGTGTGCGTGTTCCACTGCTATGACAGAGACTAGCACTGTTCCTATACAAACCACGAGCTTCTGTGAAAGTGCTTAATGTATCAAACGACGACTTCCAAACTATGTGTCATTAGACCTCGATCTACTTATGAATAATAAATAAATTTCACATTGTGCTTCTCCTGCACCATTTGTCCCAGCTTTTGAATGAAGTTGTCAATAACAAACATGCAGATCATCGTCACGGCGCTTGAGGTGAGTATAAGTCGTGTACATTTTCAGGTATTCGCAGTAGACGACCATACTGGTTTCATTCAGGGCTTATCATCGTATGGAATTCCATTTTTTGTCTTCTTCTCCGCGTGACATACTCTCCATTGTGCTCATCCACGGATGGATATGCTTTTGTGAGAGTAGGTGTAGTACATGCAGATTAAAGTTTAATGCCATTTTTATATTTTTATTGGTGTTGGAGAAAGTGATCAATAAAATGTCATGTATTTATATGCTGATTTAACCCAAGTTAATCACCGAATCAATCAGTGAACTCAAGTCTTAAACTATAGATGCCACACGGCCGACTTAAACTGATGTAGATATATCCGGACAAATACAGGTTTATGCCGCGATATTGTAATCTCTGCCAGAGGGCTTACCATTCATCTCCGGGCACTTACAATAACCTACATGAAAACGTGGCACACGGACGTACCAGCGGAAGACTGGGACGAACTGAGATAACCGTTGTTTGTCGTTTTCTAGCTAAAACGAGTCCCCGTAGGTAGAATGTATACAACAGAATACGGCGTCTTTTAGTGATAACGTTGTGTATATATTGCTGATATACTAGCTTTAGTCCAGTATAATATACATGCGACGCACCGTCAATATTTGTCCACGCCATTTCATTGCAATTCGATATTGTTTTTGTTAATTAAGGGATATATTTACAGACATTACCCTGTCGCAGTCTGAACCGCTCTCTCCCGCCGGCTTCTATTTTTCTAGGCCTGTTGTGTGTTTATATACAAGTGGAAGCTAAGACAGACAGCATTTCCAACAGTCTAGTTTGCCAGACACTGGTCTTTGGAATTCCAAATAGAAGAATTTACTTTGACTTTGTCGTAACAGATGGGGACCAGTGTAATGACCTGGCAAAACGTGTGTAAAGAGGTATAGTGAACGACAAGATGCATAAACAGTGAAACAACAGTTACGCCTTCTCCTAGAGATGCACATACTTCCCTCTCACTTCTCTCACACACGCAGTCAGAGTTGATAGGTTTCTTTCTGAGTCAAAAATTTGACCATATATATTAGTAACTTATATTACTTTATTAATGACGTGCATGTGTTGACCAAACTCAAATATCAGATTCTTCAGTGTATATAAACAAGTTTTACATGTGTGTACAGACAATACGATAAATATCACAAACAATTATAATAATGTTTGTTTCATTAAGTTTTAATTACGATAGTATAGTATCTGGGGAGGCGGCGAATGCTGGATCCATCGCTGCAATTGAAAGAGTAACGGTTTGGGAAAAATGTAACTTTCTCTCTATTTACATAAAATTTGACACAGCTCAAACATAATCGGTGTAATCTGACAGGCCGTCACTGATTATTTAACAAATTATCCAGGGGAGAATTCCCGTCATAATGCTAACAGAAAAAATCATAATGTATATGTTCTCAAAAACTGCACATGAGTCATGGATTTAAGCGGTTTATAGAGCACACTGCTCTAAACGAGGAACTTTTTACACAGTTTTATGTTGACACCATGCTGCTTGCTATTATGTTTAAATATCCTTGTACATGGAGCTGTAATTTCGGATTTTACTACAGAAACAAACGAACAACGCTGAACAAATGATTAAGACATCAATTTATGAGACGAAGCCTCCTTTCAGTTGATTTCAACAGGTCTGCCGCACATTAGATTCTGGTATATACAGTCACACAATATAAATTAGCTAATACACTAACCTGCCTGTTCTTCGGCTTATGTGCATGTGTCATTGCTATGTCCATGTTATCGATTGCAAGAAAGCAACGATATCATAAAAACAGACTAATATTGGCCAAATTTAATTTCTGTGACACAAAGGTATTTTTGCATGGATTAAATTTAAGATAAATGTTTATTCCGCTTCAAATCACTAAGAAATCATAAATTCTATTGATTTCGGGCATTCTGTTATAATCAAATATAGTCTATATAGTTCAATTGCGTTTGGCATCGACAGCTACCAGTAGTTTATACGTGTAGTATACATGCAGTGAACAGTGGTCACATGCGATTGACCTAACTTGTTGTGTGATATGTCACAGTCTGCGTCTAGTATTCAATACATGTTTATGAAAATGTGCATTTAAATTTGGTAATTGACGCAGCCTTTACATCATTACACCGGATATGTGGACAGGAAGAAAACCCATATCGCCCCGGCACCAGAATCCAAACTCCCCATAAAAGAAATTTTACAATCAGTTACAAGTAAGAAAAATGTATGTAGAGGCTTTAACGACACCAATCTCTGTCATAAAAAAAACATTCATAGTTTAACAATTCAAAATTGGCAGTTGCCTGCACGTTTGGTTTTCATAGCTGAAATTTAAAATTTGAACGCACAGTGTAAAAATAAATGAGGACGTATTGTAATGGGTAGCGGAGCCCATGTAGAGAACACAACGCGACAGAACGACATTCCAAAGAAAGACGCTAGCATTTCTTATATTAGAGGGATAGTTCCGAAGAGAGTGGATTTTTGTCGAACCCGCATGCAGCCGCTGTCTAAGAGCAGTAGATTTTATCAACTTGAAGACCCGTTCATCTGGAGAGAATTTTCACAGATTCCGCGCATGCCCAGAGTAAATGTGTAGTGTGTTTTATCAGCGGCTTGATCAGAACTTTGTGCGGATGAGAGAGCGGAGAGAATTGCACGGTGTTCTGAACAGAAACACTAAACGAGCTGCACCTAGTCGATGATGAAGAAAACAGACCGACGTCAGTTAGTATATATAGTTATCCTGTCTACGTCACTTAACCTCTTATACAAAACACTCTAAAACAATCCCCAAAATATGAGCAGTATTTCTGCTGTATAATACGAAATGACAGTCCGAAAACCAAAAACACAAAGAAATGGAGAAAAAAATATATAATAAACAAAGAAAATGATCAAAGCCTTAATATCCCTATAACATGTATGACTTGAAGGCAAATTTTATTTTTCAACATATGCGGAAAATTAACTGATATTTACCAAGGGAGACAGAAATTGGGAATGGGGTCTCCAGAATTCCTTCCTGTCAGGAAGTGACAACTGTATACACCAGTGGCGAGAATAAACAAACTGACGTTAAGCGGTGCGGTTTAACGGGTATTTAATGGACTTCCTAGAAGCGATGACAATGTATATGGACGTATGGAATTCTCATTTCATACATGAGAAAACAAATAAAAGCGTCACAGGTTGTTAACTTTGTTATTCAGAAAAAAATGGACTGCTCCGGGGAAAATAGATATAAAACAGTTATAATGGCATGGTGACTTTGGACTTTCTATATTTGGGAAAGATTTAAATGCGTTAAACTGTCAAAAATGTTGCTGAATTCAAAATAAATAAAATACTTTATAAAGACTGTGTGTGTTATGACGAATACTACAGTCTTTATAACTTACCAAGCATTCTAAATAGTTTGCAGATGCCGTCAAAACAGTATGCAACAGACAAATGATGTACATGTGTATATAAAATACTATCCACTCATTGCCCCAGCGTTTGTAGTGGCGATATTTGGTAATGTGCTAACTTCAATACAATGTGCTTTGATAACTGCCACACAGTAAATGGACGGTTACATAATTATTGTTTTAACTTAAACATAATAAATATATGTTTATTGTTTTACTCTCGCTGTGCAAATACTTTACCCGTTAGGTGAATTATTTATATTCATTACACGCAACCATTTCGGTTGCCGTTAGATTGCAGGCTGTATGTGCGCATACACTTCGGACAAATGTGTCTGAGGTGAACTCAATTAATTCAATATTTATAAAGCTGGGATTCTGTTATTCGCCTCCAAAACGTTATATGTACTAATTGAAATCCCCCACCGTGCGAATATTTCTTATATGAAGTGTTCTGGTAAAATATTTATTTTCAAGGTACCTTAATTCCAAAAATTAATTTTCTTTTGATGTGTGCACGAGGTAATGTTATTCTAGCTGACCAATTCACTCTGAATACCACGGTTTGTACTTCTGAATCAACACATAAGCAGAGCCAGATATTGTTGTGTTGAAAAGCACCCCAGTGTGTAAAAGGATTTCATAATGCGGCAATAGGTCTGTATTTGCAGTGGTGTTTTGGTCAAAGAATATCTTGCAGAAAAGTGGAATCGGCTGTGCAAACACTGGCGGCTTGTGTCTCTCGTCGGACCACCATTGAACTCGAAGCCGTCTCCAGGTGAAGTGTTAGCCAAGGCTGTTTTCCTAAAGACCAGAAATGTTAAGCATCCACATTTGCAAAGGATCGAATTAAGGGAGACGATTATTGGGTCCAATTTACTTTGAAGAGCCCTTGGTGCAATGCTAAGCAATCGGAATATCGATTAGACGTGGTAATGCACTTCTTATATTCCATCTAACAGGTACCCGGACTGAGTGTGAACGGCCCATACGTTTATTCTCCCAAGTGATTGTTGCACTTAACGTCTGTCTGTCAAAAGAAACACTGATTATCGTGCGCAATTGTCTGGCTTAATTTAAACACTAAATCACTATGGCTGACCGAACTGAGGCCCTTTGGTGTTGTGCTATAGTGCCACAGGAATATGTCAAAGACAAACTGTGTCTCTTTGTTCGCACTGATGTATCCCCTATTTACTCTCACACTGTATATGCACATAATTATACAAGGCGAACAAAAACGCCTCCAATACACATCTGATACAAACAGGTTCTAAATCCAGATTCCAGGAACGCAATTGCAAAGTTGCAAAAATCTATATGACAACGAATTAATTGTGATCCTACACTGTCAGATCCCTCACAACTGAAGATATTCAAGGTACAGTTTCTTGGATGTTATCTCTCCATATATGCTTGTTCATTTGTTTATTTGTAACTACTTTCTTCAGACTATCGGTATTTTCTGTTTCTTTAAATAAATCAAGGGGGAATTTATGCGGCAAATAACGCGGCATCCATTATTCGGCATCGGAGAGAACATTTCAAATAAAAGAAAAAACCTCTTTCTGTTGAAACAGAACTACAAATTCAAAAAGATCCATCAGCCAATCAAATCGTACTGACAAAGTTTTAACATGCAGCCTATAATCTAATGATATAAGACAGGGTTCCTGTCATTCTTGTAGATAAATAGGTGTATATCTAAAAAATCTCCAGATTGAAATGTAAATATTTAGTTTGTTTAAAAGATGGTTGATCGGATCAGTGATCTTCTGGATTAATATCGGAATTTTTATGCTGCTCGGTGCAATTTTATCTCATCCAGTGCTTATAAAAGAAGATAACTTTATTTGTTTGGGACGTCAACGAGCCACACTATATTTGACACAATTCTAGATAATAGTACAGTTTTTGCCAGGCCCCTGTAGCGTCTAGAAAGATATAATCTAAAGAAGGGGAGTTTTCACCACTGTGTTAAGACATATCAGTTGACAAGCTCAGTGTGATTCAAATGTTCATGAATGGGTCCAGGTCTAAGCAAATCCATACAAAAACACGTGGTCTCACTACATGGATGGATTTACAACTTCACGTTTATGTCCGTTTCTTATCAACAACACATAATTTTTAAAATCTATGTTGCATGCACAGGACGACACGTGCTGACTATATAGCAAAACTATATCATATTAATGTTGTTTACACTCTCCATGCAAAGCTGCCATCGCAATATATGGAAGCCGTATGCATGGAAATTACATGTAATTGTCTGGAATTAAAGGTTGCTGACCGTTTAAACAAAGATATTTTATTAACGAACCATATAAATCCACTTAGGTACCATCATAAAAATTACGAAATGTCAACTGCCTAATGTTGGTACAAAGTCAGACATTTATAAGGTCAAACTTATTTTCCGAATGTGACAATCTATTCCTTGACAAGTGATTGTAAAAAAATAAAATATAAAATAGATCATCGTACAATAACAGTAAAGTTCATGAATTATTGTTTGTGGTGATAAACATGGGTTCATTTCTGATCAATATGGTAAAAACTCGGCTTTAAATCTTTAAATTACAACATCTTCCATTCATAAAACTAACCGCCATAGTATACGTGAAACATTTTGAGTACTGTACAGCGTTAAACAACAATCAATGGGGACCTGTCAAACCATCATGATGACGTCACATTAAAGGCAGAATGACGTTACAATAAAAACTGATACATTGTAACAGTGTAGACATTACCCTGTAATCTATTTTTGCACGCAACAATGGCTCGAAGTCTTGCTTCACAATATCTCTAACTCACGAAATTAAAGAATGTGCCGCCTCCCAATTACATGAACCACATTTGTGAACATATATGATGGTGAGTAACAGAAGTCTTTCGATGTATGTTTGTGACTTATCCAGTTGAGTACATGTTGGCTACTAAAACGGCTCTTTAATTTGCAGTAACTGTGATGTTAATATCTGCGGTGTTAATTAATTGATTTATTAGAGACATAATTAATAAATGTTTGAAATTTATCAGTCTAACTGTATTATATGTATTATCTTCATTCTGTCATGATAACAAAATACATCAGTTTAACTTTGCTACATTCATTTATCTATGTTCACTTATGCCTTGAAAATATATAAGTTTAATTTTGGTACCTTTATTTATCTCTGTTCACTTAGGCCTATGCCCAGAAAAATATATCAGTTTAACTTTTGCTACATTCATTTATCTTGTTCGCGTATGCCAAGAAAATATATCAGTTTAACTTTTGCTACATTCATTTATCTCTGTTCATTTATGCCCGGAAAATATATCAGTTTAACTTTGCTACATTCATTTATCTTGTTCGCTTATGCCCAGAAAATATATCAGTTTAACATTGCTACATTCGTTTTATCTCTGTTCACTTAACCTTAGCTTTGCTATACATTCATTTTTCTCTGTTCACTTAACCTTAACTTTACTATACATTCATTTATCTCTGTTCACTTAATAAAAGATAATATATCAGTTTACCTCAATTAATCCATGGCAACAAAATATATGAATTTAACTTTGTCACATGAATTTACTTCTGTGTGCACTTATCGTTGTCAACTAAAAAAAAATATATTAATATAAATTGCTGCACACATTATCTGTATTCTGTTAAGCCAAGAGAATATATCAGTTTAAGTTTTGTACATTCAATTATCTCCATTCACTTATGCCAAAAAATATATCCATCTAATTTTACTGCATGAAATAATCTCTATTTATTCATGAAAATAAAATTTATCACTTTATCTTCGTTATGTATACCTTTATCGCCAGTCACTTAAAATCAAAATTTTAGTTTTCATTTATCTCTATATTGTTATCTGCGAAGACAATTTCACTTTAAGTTTTAAGTTTAAGTTTAAGATAATCAATTTAACTTGCTACATATATATTTCTATTCATTTATGTCATCGGATTTGCTGTACGCATTTTTCTCTATTCACCTATGGCAAAAATTATTTTAGTTTAACTTTACATGCTTTTATCTGTATTCACCTAAGCCTATAAATATACCAGTTAAACTTTTGCTTTTATACCTTCTCTCTTATTCCAAGGATTTCTCTTATATCGGTTTCATTTTGTTACATGTATTTGGCTATATTTTCTTAGGCCAAGTAAATACCACTAAATTTTTAACATGTATACACTTATTTCAGTTCTTGTATGTCAAGAATATATGCCAGCATTTATCTATTCTTTTATAGCAAAAAATGTGTCCGTTTACCGCGTGCACATATCGATAATAGCATTATTAAAAAAGACACAGAAACCCTAGCTGATGCAGATGTAGAACAAAACATCACGTTGCTACTGTAACAGTAGTAAAGAAATTGTCAGTGGTGTACCAGTATATTCTAGCTATATAGGAAAAGAAAACATACACCGAACAGATAACGTGTTCGCCTACATATGTTGTAGCCAAAGTACAGAGTCTCGCGGTTTCTCGCGAGACTGATGATATCTGTTGCGTGCAAGATGTGCGATAGCTCTAATTGTTTGTCGTTAACATTATCAGACAATCTTGCTTGTTGTGTTTACTAATTAAGATCATATCCCATCTCAAGTGGTAAAGTAATCCTGCCCTTTTTTATATAAAATTAATTTTTTGTACATTTTATGTGTAAGTTCATTTATGTAGTACGACACAGAGGTTAAAGTGTCTGTTTCTGTTTGATTCTATCCTCGCCTTCTGCTATAAAGCATACTTTTAGTGGATGTTATAGACAGATATTACTTGGGGCTCCCGCAAATCGCTGATCTCGGGGCAAAACTTGATTATCCGATTCTGTTAATCGATAAAAAGGTGTAGTAGGTGATAAAACTTGATCACTTGATCAAAGTGCATGGAGAGAAGTAGAGAGCGCCGTCGCCTTTGCTACACCTTTATGCTCTCGCGACCAGGCCTACAGACGCACACCTGAAGGTGGCCAGTGTGTGATTTCGTCGTGATTACGTTGATGATGTAACACTCAGATCGTGTCCAAGATACATCCTTTTACAATGGAATAACAGAGGCCCAAAGACGGACGGGGGTGTTTTTCTCATTAAAATCTGGGGTATCGAACCAGTTGAAATGAGAGAAAGTTTTATAGAGGAATGGATCCATTGTTTGTGGGAATTCTCACAGCCATTATCGAGGAGGAGAAATGGGGGAAGGGAACCGCGAGCTATTTGACACTACCTCGTCTAATATCAGAGAGACATCTCACATTGTCTGAATGTTTCTTGAGGGCATCAGCCAAACTTATCAGTCCAAAATCTCTTCGCCAGTCACCAGGCGATGTTAAAAACGTTCTGTTTTTCCTCTTTTCACCACTGCTGTCGTTTTATTGTGTCATGGGAATAGACCACAGAGGAAATGATTGACGAGCAACAATGCTCCTCTCGTCTTTCGCTGCTGCATTATACAGAATGCTTCCTTCGTATGTGCGTTATTTAGTTTTGTCCTGTTCCTTTGCGGCATATTCTTGTATACCATCTGCATTATTAGGTATTTACTGTTGAATGTTTAAGGCATGGCATCTCTTCTTAAAGAAATGAAGCTGTAAACAGAACTGTATAGTGCCATGTGTTCATAACACGGTTAAAGTTCTACACAAGCCCGTTGAATATATGCCTTTCATTTAATAGAGCTTTACATGGTACAATAATTATAGATGTGACAAAGCAGTTAACGTTATGGCATGTTTTTAGCATAGCTGCATGTTGAAGTTTTAAAAAAGAAAATCATCAGACAGACATAAAACTTAAATGTTTGTATCACAGACTAAAACTCTACATGGACGTGATTTTAAAAAATTACCGGTATGTTACATGTATAATTTATTTGTCAGCTTAATGATAAGTCAGGTTTACACACATGCAGTTAGTCTTTACAGCTTGTTGAATCGTGCAGTCATACCATATATCACACGGCGCGTCGCACAGCAATTAACCTTACATAATTAGGCTGTGTGGAAAAATAATACAAATTAATTATGTAATTACAGAGGCCAAGTTATACAAATAAAAACGAGTATAATAGTTTGTAAGTGTTTTAATATATGTTATGGGGATCCAGTAAATGACAGCACTTTAATCGTGCTTGATATTTGATAACTTCAATGTACTGTAGTAAGTATCTTCTTTTTTTTTTTTAAACAGGCAGCCTCTTTGTAGAGAGCTAAGTTGAATTAAACTTCGATGACGTTAAAAAAAAAAGCTGGATATAGTTTTCTTGCCATATAACTTGATGTTTAATTCAGTTTCTTTTTTCTTGCAATACAACTGACATGTAGTCGTCAGCTAAACACATACAGGCCTCAATAACAAGTACAAATCTGGTATAACATGAAAACAAAAAAGTGCTTATAACTCGTTCTGCAACTTCCGACGAGAAATCTCTGACAAGACAAACACATTGTTCTGACTTTTATTTCTCTTACCAGATTTTTTTCTTCCTGCATGTGATAATTTGTATAAATTCCACACAATTTGTCACTGTCGACACCCCTATCTTGTCGAACGTGTTATAGTATTATTTGCTAATAGCGGTCTTCTGGGCCAACAAAGGCCGGATAGCTCCACATCGTATCATAAATATTTATGGCAAATATAGAAATATCCTCTGATTGCTTGTAATCATCCAAGCGTAACAGTTCAGTGTGGTCCAGTGGTTAAATATATACATATGTAAGGATTTATGTAATTAAAATATCCCTGTTTTATCTATTACACTGAATCATTTATCAGCAGAAATATCGTTACTTAACTTATTGTGTCGGTTTGAAAAAAAATACCAAAAGACAGAAAAACAATTGGTTAGAATGTTTTCACTTATATTTGTTTTGAGTGGTATTTTTGATTGTGCAATAATTTGTTTAGATACAATATTATTGAAACTGTCGTGTTTCAAGGCAAATTATAATACTTCTGTGGCTATAGGCTTAACATAAGGTGTACCACTATATGAAACTGCAAGTTTTACACTGCATTCATATATATTCATATACATACAAGTTGTCGCATGGAGTAGTTGGAATCTGCTAAAATGGTCGCCAAACACAGAACGTTTGTTCAGAGTATGTGATCAGAGTGTGTACCCGAAAGACGTCCATGCAGGGTGTTTTCACAGGTATATGCATCCATCGGCTTGGCGTGCCAGGATTATTTCGTGTTCGCGCTCCGACTGCATAGGATTCACGTTTGGCTGAAACGGCCAGTTATGTAGGGTGTAAGTATATATGCCGAGTGAGTTATTGGACAGCACTATGTGTGGTTTCTATGGCTGGAGTTCACATTCGGCCTCATGTAACCGGCTTTCCTCTTTTCACCTGAAAGTGTCGGTTATTTAAGACCATACAAGATGTTTGCCACTGATATGACCGGACCGAAATGCTCGTAGCCTTAAACCAGTCAAGATGAAGACGCAAGATAACTCCGCCATATAATAAACAGACGCCCTTATAATAGATGGCGCACATCAAAAAACCATGGACCAAAACCACTGTGCAGGCGACCAGTACCAGTAAATCATATGGGTAAATCATTCAAACCACCAGCGACCGCAGCTAAAGCCTCATGAACAAAATGTGAATATTGATATAAAAATCACGTAAACGAACTATAGGGCCACGCCATGACCCCTGACAAGCCATAAAGATGTTTATTGATGACTGATTTTATTTATTCGACATCATGCTTTCATATACGTTCATCTTAGGTGGCTGTGTACATTGAAAATTGTAATTTTTTTTCACATGTACAGAACGGTCGACTACTTATACCGTCATTTTATCTGCGCACCACAGTAGGCGAACATGTAGAGGTGACCTCTTATACATTACATGCCTTCCATATTCTCATGATTTATATACTGGAGTATAGTGGGCATTCCTTTAGACTCATATAGAAGGATACAATCTAAAACTAAGTTTCTCTTTCACGTTGTAGGGTAAAGGTACACATGTATTCATTGCATCGTATAGTTGAAGTCACCTTATAAATTAATATGAAGTTCATAAGGCTTAAATTTGCGCGCTGTAATCTATAACTGCATGAATGTAGATACGCCTGAATGAAAGAATGAAAATACGAAACATTATTGCTTCTTTAACAATCTGTATAGCATCTGATGCCTCGAAAACTGAAGATCAAACACACTTTATAGATGGAGTATACATTCGAAACAAAATTATTACATCAATTTGCACCTCAAAAAAAAAAAAAAAACATTCACTTTAAACTTATTCTACATATGACATGTCCAGCTGACATTTATTTCGTTAAATTCGAAATATCATAGAAAGAAAACGTTTAACGTTAAGTTATTTTGGTGATTGCGGTCCCAATTATCATATGACATAGAGTCATAAAACATGCCTCGAAACCCTCGAAATATTATAGGTATATGAGTTGAAATATCACTGATGAGGAGGCTTCGGTCATTGACAGGTAGATTATACCTAAGATTATATAGACATGGCTTTAGTTGAATCCAATAATACCATAAACTTCATTTTCCCTCGACGACCCACAGGCCAAAACAATCTAAATCCCCAACCAGTTGGCTAATAACGATACGCGCCCATGCAGCCATTACTTAAATTGCCTTTTCAACTCTCGTCTTTGAAGTTGCCAACGATTCGATGTACATAGAAATACATAAACCCTCTTCATGTATTGCTACATCTTTGCCCGCGTGACTTTAACAAAGTAGAATCAAAGAATATTATATTAGCGAATGGATTCTGTGAAGACCTTAATATATATATATCGAGAAAAATATCGAGAAAGGCAGACACATAGCGTTTTTTTCTGTTTTTTCCCTCCATTTTTGTGTAATGTCGTATACTATTTGCCACAGCATTAACATAAATTCCTAAAATCCATAAAAGAAGAGAAATGGAGTAAACACATATCAGAAAATGAAAGATGTCTTCTGTACCTCCCGTACACATTACGTGTTACTATGTATGTTTCGAACACTTTAAGTCTTTAGGCTTGAAGATGCCTTTGCTGATATGTATGGATTCCGTCTTAAAAGTGTGGAATCGAATTTTAAATCTCAAACAGATGAAATGACGCAGAAATATATTAACTTAATTGGGGTATTAGGAAATTGTTTCAAACTAATCCTAAATAATGAAGTCACCTGTTTGTTATCGTAATTCAATAAATTGATACAGGTCTCCCTTGTATCAGGTATCAGATATGTAAAGTGGCGCTCTATCAAGGCCGAGACGTAATAGACAAAAAGTACAAGGTACCTCATTCAGTGTCACGGAAAACAAAGCCGTGTAATGGCGCGGAAAGAGGACAAAGAAAAAAGCAATCACTTTAAAATCGTTCACTAATCGGGCCATGGGTCAAAACACTATAGCATATGAAAGGCACATGGCCACCACGGAGGCGCGTTTTCCCGCTAATGACGAATTGCCCAAAGTAATGCAATGGTATATCGTTGGCGAGGAATATGACGAACTTGAGGGTAATAATATATGAGATGGTGACGCGGAGAAAATGAACGTATGACATGTTAGAAGCCGGGCCGGAGTGAAACCATGAGGGTGAACGATACGTGTGCCGATGTTGAGAATGTTTATATCTGGCAACAACCTTCACAACCGACCGTCCACGGCTGCCTTAAGGGACGCCTGGCCCCGTACATCGTTAAATAATTGACATACAGACTCTATGCATGGATGCGGGACCGCTCGCCATGTCAGAGAGTGCACGCTATGTGCCCCAAGCAAAAGAGGCTTTTCACCTATCAATCATGTCCCGCTTGTAGCAGAAATATTGTAATGTCCCCGACATAAAGGAAGTATCAAACGAAAAAATTAGCGTTTTCTAGCCCAGTTGATGAGACGGAAAAAAGCGAGAGAAACAAAAAAACTGGCGACGAGTGAATGTGAAAAGAAAAAATGGCACGCAAAATGGCCCAAAATATTGAAATATTAGACAAAGCAAAGAAAGTATGTAAAAATGAGTGAAGCCCTATAAAACAAAGATCTGCATGTCCACATGTAATGTTTTCCTTAAAAGATGAATAGGTTTGAAGCAAAATGATAATGACTTTTACAAAAGTATATTTTTTCACTGAAACAATTAACTATGAATCACTTTTTAGCATTTTTTCCTGCCTAATTATTTTACAGAACATTTATTTAATATATTCTAAAACTGATCTAAGTTTGTGTACTGATTCGTATTTCACGCATAAATTCCCGTGCTAGTAACTTATATCCTTGTGTGTATTTTTGTCAGCTTTCCCTATTTATGTATTGTACGCCAGTGATGCATGATGGGAACGTGATCAAAATGCAGATTCCAACATATGTGGAGTTTGGGCTCTTTAGGGATACGATTCAGCGCTTTATGATGTAAATATTTTTATGTGCATGTAAAGACACCGAAGGTCATTATAGCTTAAATCTTAAATCACGGAGAAAGGCGTTTATTTCCCTCCAACACTGTAATTAAAATCGCCACATGCAAATCGTATATTTTTTTCAAATCATGTATTACCCAATTAGGTAATTTCACGATAAATTATATTAGAACTTCTGTTGTTTTGTGTTGTCATTTTGTTAATAAATCTTTGTATGTCTTTGTCAAGTAGATTAAACCGTGATGAAAGCCACTTTAAAAATTTCAGGAAAATCCTTTTTTTTTCATATTTGGCAATTCCTGTGTTTGTGTGGCATTAATTTTGAAAATGTTCAGGTGAAAATGTCATTTTTAACTGTAAAAAAAAGTACATTTATTATGGCCTCCACATCATTATGGGATTGGCACAGTCCTGCGGTAGATGACAAAATAGCTAGTAAAATCTGAAAAACGAGAAAAAATGAAACAAAAATATAAATCGTTTACATGAAAAATAAGCTGGAACTGAGTTATGTGCATGAAGCAGTGCCTGTGATTTCTTTGATCAGTTCGACAACCCTAAGAGTCGTTTCCAGCTTTCCGGCCATACAGCACAAAAGATGACAACTGAAATATTTACCAGTATCGAGCTTCGAAAACAAATGCTTCACGCTTCGACGATTTCATACGCGCCGTGGGTCTGGTTCGTTTAAAGGTGCTATTTAATATCTGAATAGATATTGAGTCCCGTAGATACCGCCTCAGGCAATATTGAAATGATCCTACCGTCGTGACCTTTCAGTACAGATAAGGTCATTCGAACTCCTGGGAAAATGTACATTTCAGACTGTAATCTTTTCGTTATATATTTCATTATAAGGTTTCGGGTATGCAAATGAGGTGTTTTTTGGGAACGTAGCGGAAAGCCGTAGCGATAAGGTAGTGTGATAACACGGAAGCAGATAGCATGCTTGAACAGTCGGCGAAAGCGTCACCGCTTCATACACGAATTAAGAAATAAACCATGGTGAAACATAATATCTCATTATTAATTACAAGTTTGTAAAATTCTACGACAACTATATATGAAACATGTAAACATTTGGCATTTTAATTAAGGTTACTATTTCCACTAGTCAATTCCTGGCTAGATTTTATCATTTCACCAGTTTTATTTCCCAAGGGAGACAACCTATAGGTATAATTTGGACGTGCATGGGCTTTTTCCTTATAATGTAACTATACTGACTCTAGCAATCTATCCGTTAACTTTTTGTTCGAGATCAGTATTATCTTACAGATTTAAAACATTTACGTTATCGACACAGTATTCTGCCATGTCACTGAAGTCACAGTTGCCCCTTTCAAAAATAATGGCCGCACAAATGTGTTAAATAAAACTGCCAGGCAACCAAAATGAGACAATTATCCTAGCCGAGTCTCGGAGGTGAAGTACCACTAAACTGATGATTTTAACATCACATGAGTATAGGTTAAAACATACTTTGTCGCGATTTAAACCGTTAGCTGCCGATGACAAACAAACTGATCTGTGTTTGAAAATATAATTAAAATGTAGACAGCCATGAAACATCTGATACCAGTTTTGAATAAATAAATCTTGAAAAAGTTTCTCATGCATAAGACATCGACACATGGACACATCACTGACCACTACAGTTTCTGTTGAATTTTTATGTACGGTATATGCATGTGTTGGGTCAATGCATTATCACCTCCACACAACTATGTACACAGTACACAATGTGCATAATCCAAAACAATCTGGCCGTGTCCAATACGGTTAATGCTTATTTATGCTTAACAGTATCAGAAGAATCTCAGAGAAGCATAGCAAGATATCATAGAAAGGTCACTTGTGCAGTAACCCGTACATTGTTCTGGCCTTTTTCCTCGTTATTGATTTGAGCAGTATGGTTATATTACTGTGACTTGTCTGTGGTATCTATTGATACAGCAATTGCACAATGAATGTGTGTTGCTATTGCCTTTGTCAGTAGTATAGACGAGAGTATTTGGGCTGTAAACCTTTATCGCCTTGCCCTTTACCTGGTGTCAAGAAAGAGCTGTTGAGCAATGGGCGTATATTGCTGCAGTCTTTGTAGTATAGTCAGAGCACTTCAGCAATACACCTATATTGCTACTGCCTACATGTGGCGTCTGGGCAGACCAGCTGAGTATAGTGAATTAATATACTGCTGTTACATTTCTGTTGTGTCCAGAAGAGCAATTAAGCAGTGAACTTACTGTTGCCATTGTCTGATATAGCATGGACACCAGTTAAGCAGTGGTATGTACCATGCCTTTCGGTATACACTGGAGAACTGGGCAGCGATCCTTTATATTATCAGACGTCTTAAGACTTAAGCCAAAATTTCAAGCATAGCTACAAGTAAAATTTTTTCTCTGCACATGGGGTTTACTACTCAAGTCTTAAGTTGCTCGATAAATGCTGGCGCTGTGCCCTGCTGTTGTCTTCCTGTGGTATCTGGACAGAGCAACTGGTCAGCGAACATATACTGATGTTGCCATTGTAATATTGATAGAGCAGATGAGCAGTAAACTTATGATTCTATTGTCATAACTGTGTGGTACAGATATAGAGCAATGGAACAGTAAACCTGTATGCAGTTGCCCTATCTGTGTGGTACAGATATAGAGCAATGGAACAGTAAACCTGTATGCAGTTGCCCTATCTGTGTGGTACAGATATAGAGCAATGGAACAGTAAACCTGCATGCAGTTGCCCTATCTGTGTGGTACAGACATTAGCTATCTGTTTAGTTGGTTCTGCGTACAAAAATAGAAAACACGATAAGAACAACTTTGTAAACACAGATGATTCTTCGATACACAACGCGTTTAATTAAGTGATAGAAAAACCCGAGAAATTCAGGGCAGTTTCATTTTCACACCCTTGTGTAATTGTTTAACGTAGTTGCTTTCAAGTTAATTTTAATCTCCAGAAATATTATCATATGCTCAACAAAGGCAACGTTCTTTGTCTCGTGACTTGAAGACGATCGACCTGTGTACTGGATTGTATTAGAAAACTCCTGTGACTTAAGAACTTAAGAGCTTACACAATGCACAAAGCTCACTTGTAAAACTGAGTACATCAAATACTGTTTACTGTTTAAACTTACTAAAACTAATTCCAGAGTTGAATGTATGGTGTGTTTTCGGGATGATCTTCTGATTAAAAATGCAGGTCGTCTAATTTTTTTACAAATACTTTCCCTTATAGACGGATGTAACAAAGTAAAAGTCAAAAGTCTTAATTATACGCTAACCATCAAGTTAGGAAACCAAAAATATGCTTTCTTGATAAATTTCTATTGTTAAATTTCACTTTCACATTTAACACTCTTAGCACCATCCTATATGTGTATAATTTCATCGATGAAATGGTATGTAAGTTTAAAAACTCAACTGGTGATAAATGGTTAAAATCGCTGGCAATGATGCGTGGAACCTTCGGCTTAGCGTGGATAAGGGCATGGTGTATATCTATATACATCATGCATTAGACCGACGGTACCGACGTGGTAGTTGTCTTGTTGTAACACCACCTCAGGCAAACTCTATAGTGAAGTTAGGCTTCTAACAAATTCAGTCGATTAAATATAAAAGGCAATGTTGGCAATTCCGATAGGAATCTTGAATAATCGTGGGCAAACATAATATCAACATAGATTCTGGAAGATAGAACGCGGCCCCTCGTTACAGGGTAAATGATTCATTTAACAAATCGTTGAATGAGATCGTTATCTGCATAATATCGCATGTTTGAGCAAAACCACTGAATATATCATATATATGGAGGCGTAAGTGTCAGATAAGTATTCAAATATCAGGCTTGTTACTTTCTATCTGTATAAGTGTGAAAGGATAAACACTGTCAACAATTATACTTAAATGACTAAATCTGTAGAAATTAGTTTTAACTACCGGTGCTCTATATGCGCGAGAGCAATGTGGTGAAAAATGTCAACTAGCTTGATGTGTCACCATTATTGATATCTGTTATCAATTTTCAGAAAAACAAAAATGACAAAAATTATTGCCTTTGCACACTGGCAATGCATATTCAGTATGAAGGCGTTATATTTACAGCTAATATGCCCATGGTCTCATCATATGAATATATCACGGTTCAAATAAAAATCAATATCTATAATAATTCATATTTATGATAACAGGTTTATATCTGAATTTACCATTGTAAAAGGATACTGATGGATACATGAAGACGTTTAAGGTAAACTGCAAATCGTTGTTCAGGGTAGTGTATAACAATCTGATATCGACGAAACATTTAAAATTGCAAGATGCTCTTGACAAGAACGAGTATTTATTGAAAAAAAAATTGTAGCTTTTGTTTAACCATCTGTAGTTTAACGACAGGAAGACAGAGTTCAGGGTAATTAACTGCTCAGTGTTAATTAACTAATGGCAGAGGTTTATCTATTGTTATATCTTTAGTGGCGGTCATATTAAGTTATGCGCTCACCCTTGATTGGCAGGAAGTTGTCTTGCGCGATAAGACCAAAAGAGATTTTTAAAACGAATAAATTACCAAATGAATGAATCATAATTTTTATCAACGAAATATTTTCTTCATGTAATGCAGTTTCTGCTTTAATAAGGCATCGCTGACGCTATACAAGGTTGAATAACAATGGTTTTATTGTTTTCGTTTTTAGCAAGAATCCCTAATTATTCCTTGTGACACTCTTGCAATTATTCAAGACGAGTTTTTTGTTTCTCACGGCGAAGTGAACAAATTTTTTTATCATCTAAACTTGAAAAACTTCATGTCTTCTGTTTTTTTTCGCATGTAACCCAGGCTTTGATTAACTCTGTGGCATTTCATTCATGATCTGTCTCTGAAAGGCTACATGTCCCTCACTTATACTACAATTTTATAACCCATACTTAATACGAAAAATCGTGTAAAAGGATGTATACTATAAAGTCTCTGTATATACATGGGTATGTATGAAAATCAGAGGTCCATGTTATTAATGTGGATGGTCAGATGAATAGCCAACAGATATAACTTCGAGGTAATATAGACCAATGAATGTACGTCCTTTGTGAATAAAGAGTACTAGTGGTATAGCGAATGTCGGAAAAAGTGACAAGTTCGACGTCCTGCATTACAGCTGCTTTTCAGAAATCACAAATAAAAATACCGCCTAGTTCTTTGGTTCAAGATTCACAAAGCCAAACAAAAGCAGGATTTGAACGTTTACATTTGAGCTTGGAAATTGGCATCGTGAACTAAACAGTTTCTGGGTTAGCGGAACATAGATATGGCCCTGTAACCGCTGTATGGCGTTTCTAAAGTGTGAAGTTTAATTTCGTTATATTGTACCCCTGAAGGAAAGAAAGTGTGAAAATAATACGATTTCCTTCGAGGATACAATTATAGGTGAAAAGCTGTTACCCTGCACACAACCCTTATTAATTTGTAGAAAATAGAAAGCATTGAGAAAACGGAAACATTTGAGACTTTGGGTGAAAATATGGTGACTTTCAGATGCTTTTTAATGTGACCTGTGCACTTCTGACCTCGCATGAATAGTAAACAAAGTGTTACTTTCGGATAAATTCTATACGCCTAAAGTTTAGCGACAGTAAAATCTACACTTTCCATACATGCTCTGCGCACGGGACTCACAAAAGCCGTCTGTGAATTCTCCATGACATTTATTTCTTCAACAGCAGCTGTATACTCGATGAAAAATAGCAAAGTTGTAGAAATTGGACACACCGACTTTGCGTATATTGCTCAACAAATCAGAGCTGCAGTGAAGAAAAAACGGTAGGCCAAGAGAAACAGTTACAAACAAGTTAACTTGTAAAGCGGAATTACAGAGATTTTGTGGCAGATTTATCTAAATTACTATATCTGTGTCGCGAAGAAAGATAGCGGACGGAATTAATGAATATGAATCACTTTCTCTTCCACCGGGATCAGCGGGTTGCCCCAAGCCTGCTTCGGGGCAATGAAAACGTATCCGATTATCCTTAACAACTCTCACACATAAAGTCATTTTCGGCTGAAAATATCATTTCAATACTTCGTTTGGCGTAGTTATGTGGCACTCACGGATGTTGTCTGGGCGAATTTATGTGAGAAGGTATCTGTTCCTTTGAACATTTGTCTGTGTTTAATTTAATTTCGTAACAAGATTTTACTATTGCCTTCAATTCTGCATTCCCGCTGTTTAACAAGGCAATGCACAACTGTCACCGTCTTCCGGTGTAAGGTGCCAGTGTCTGGTTGTTTCTGGTTTAGAGTTGCTCCTAAATCAAAACGAAAATTGTTTAGATGACTCAACGTCTGCTCTTGCTATTTTCCACCCGGATTATAAATTATTAATTGGTTTCCATTTATTTTAAAAACTCCTGGTATACCAGGACGAAAGTTATACATCTGGAACAATCCCGCCCTGTATATATTAGGCATAGAGTCTTCTTCCTATGTATCTACACACCACACATTAAATGATATATAAGGCGTAAATGCTGACTATGTGGTTGTAGCAAGTATATACACCCACAGCAAGTGGTAATATCCTACAAGGTAATAAGTTTATTAAAGTCACAGTCAGTTAAGTCGTTGGAGTTAAGTCCGGATTGCCTTATCATATACTTGAGATTTATGACCTGGCGTTTCACGCAGTTTTCATGTATGTAACTGTTTTATCTTTTGGTTTCTTTGCAGGTTTGACAGTTATGCCGTTTAACATCTACCATTCCAAGTCTGACCATAATGTTATAGATAGTCGTCGGAGAATAATTTCTCCGTGCATGGTGCCGCTGCTAATAAATCATGTTATTATGTTATCCTTGACGCTATCGCCAAAGCTCCGCGCCAAATCAAAGTTGGCAGAAAACACCCCGCCATCCTGAACATTCGGGCACATTTAGAGTCTGACTATGCACCCGATGCCACAGCAGCAGCCATGGCGATTTAGTGATACGGTGACAGGCCGCATGGGCTGTACTATGCCACAATCCCTGTAAATTTGAAATATATCTGCGGTATGTGTGATAAAAGCTGTGATGCGACCGAGATTTGATTCATGCCGCGTGTCGACAGCGTGCCTCACGCTGGATAACTCATGTGATAGCGCTTATGGCCGATAAGCAGTAATCATGACATAACAAGCACTGTTGATGAAATTCCCACATTTTTCGTAAATTATTAATTTCCTGAGAAAAAGATTTATTGAACTTTTTAAAATTAATTACGTCGTTAGCAACAGAGCCAATTCGGTTTCTGATTCGTTCGGATAAATTTGAGCCGTATTGCTGCCAAACGTTCATCGGATCGATTCTCTCGAATATACTCTTTGACCTTGTGCAGGTAAATCAGTTTCCTGTATATACCAAGGTAGACATTTAGCATCCATCCAGTGAGCCCCCGTGTGCAGTACCGCAAATAGTTTCTTTAGCAAAATGTTCTGGCACTCTCATGAACATCGGAAATTTGTATTCTTTGAAAATACATAATATTGCATAATATCTATCTGTGAATAATATTTAACTCTGTAATCACCTGTGAAATGTGTATCATCTAAAGGAGAATACGGTTTCTTCATTAGTAGTGTTTATTTGGAATTTTGACATTGATTGAAGGTAATCTTTAGCGATTGTGTCCATGCGAGTCCGTGACGTCGCATCTATACATATATATATTAGCTAGATAAAGCGGAAATTACAAAAGAAGTAAGCAAGTATATAAAGTACAAAGATAAGACGGAATCATATAAAGAGAAGCAGTCAATAGTTTTAATGATGTAGAAAGTCGCAAGGTATGTTCTAGGCGACTGGGTGAAATCAGTATTCAAACCGTGAACTATGCTAGAATATAAGTTGTCGATAATAAATCATATGTCTCAGCTACACTTTGATTGCAATTGTTCATGTCCAAAGTGGTAGTCTAATTCTGCATGATGAATAGACTATCACTAGCCCCGCGTTAAGCTGAACTAAGACACGATCATTAAGCAGAGTGCCAGAGGTTCTGTGTGCTCGGTCCATATTTACTTACAAGAGAATTATACTATATATAACTTAAGGAACTTAACACACAGGATCTAAAAAATGCTAACAAAGGCGAGATATGTCACATGCAGGACCCTTTGGTATATTGCTATCCAAGTAAGGATAATTTACAATGTCAAAATTGAAATTATCCCTCTTGTCGTACAGTCTGCGAGAGAGGAAACCGTTTTGGTCTTTGTATAAATATAGGTCCAGATAAGATTACTATCTGGAGAGTCTGTGATTTCTGTTAAATCCAGTGGAGGTGGATATATATCTTTCACAGCCTTTGCTAAATATGGATTGTTTAAAACTAACAGATCATCAATATACCGTTCAGTGAATGAGAAAGATCGGGCCTGGTGAGGATTACCCTTTAATAATTTCTGCATACAGTCGTATTCGCATGCGTACAGATATATGTTAGCCAAAAGGGGAGCACAATTTGTGCCTATCTGAACACTTATACACTGTTGATATATGGTTTTCCAAATTTCACATAGATGTTATTAATGAGAAACCCAAGCAACTCGATGAACATGGAAAAATCCCATGAATGGTAACCCTTGTATGTGGTGGAACTGAAGAAGGCTATGTTGTCTCTGACGTTAATGTAACAGTGACCAATTTTATTAAACACCGATACAATTAGTGATGAATTTCTATTAATAAAATCTGTGTGAGGAATTGTAGTTTGGAGAAATCCCAAGTAGACATGTCCTTTTACTGTAGGTGTATTTATTCAGCGCCTGTTTCTTCACTGAAGCGTTCTGAGTTTTAAGGATCCACATACAGCTAACGCCAGAATTTTTATCAATTACAACAAAACGAGCTTTTTGGAAAGATTTGTGCATTTCTGGAATCCAGTAAAGTCGTAGTATGTCGGTGTGACAGAAAGATACGGATATGCTCTTCTGTTTGAGAAAGGACTGGTGTTTATGAAATAGTTCATTCAGAGTACTGGTGTCTACGAGTTTATAGTGCTGCCTGACTAAAAAAACAAGGTGGGGGACCTTGTACGTCGACATGAACTATGATGTCATGTTACTATTCATATGCCCTAAATTTGAAAACGCCACGCAAACCATCGCTTGCCTCAAACACTGAGTGCCAAGCGCCAACGAACCAAGACTGCAGCTTATAATAATTTTAGACCTCACTCCATGCACTGAAGGATTGATTCCCGGATTTCCTTCTTACCAATCATGCGCACTGCGTACTTGGCCATGGTGTTTGCCTGGTTTAGCTGTTAATCAGACAACATTTTTGAAAACATATCCGTTGTAAACGATTCCGTATTCTTATGCAGAAATCCTGTTTTCGAGGAAGTGTAATTCCGTTAAGCCAATGTATGTGTACTAAATTTGTAAATGTTATACACGGAATGCCAGCAGGGTGTTAACTTGGCTTTGACATTCATTATCGCTTATCTGCACAGGGCAAATTATTTAGGTCGTGTGCGCTTTGATTGAAGCACCCACTGTACCCTTTTTTAGAATGTCAAACATAATGGCTTACTCCTACCGTACTATGGCGTCAAGAGGACTACAATCGAGCAAATCGTAACGAGTAAGCTTGCCACAAGTCACTTAAATCGCCACTTGGACGATATATGACATTATATATATATGTATATGTTATCTGAGCTGGTTAGATCATAATTGACAAAGATACCCTCAGTCGTGTGCCTCGTTGTTTTTAGATACTCTGTCTCTTTATCATTATTTGAGTAAAGTGAAAAGTTGGCCTCTCGAGAATCCCAGTCTGTAAGTCGTCCTTCCGTGCGTTTAACTTAATTGTGGCTCGCCCCATGAATTACTGTGTACTTAATGGCAGGGAGTAAGAGTCGGCTCATTCGAAGCCGTGGCTAGCCTAGTGGTACAGCACGCGACCTATCTGATACGAAAACGATCAGATACAGTTTATCAGATGACCGCAGCTCATATGTTTTACCCTCACATGCGATAAATTCATATATCGTGTTCGTCAATCAGTTTGACTTCAGCGAGATAACGAGTTCAGATCAGTGAGATATTTCCGCAATAATTTATTCAATTTAACCACAATGAACTAGAGTATAAAATTCAATAAAATAGAAAACCAAATTAAGCCATGTGTCTGCCTAAAATTAATTCCATTAAACGTCAACTGAACCGATATATCAAACACTGTGTATTGAAATACTAGATATATCTGTGTGACGGACCCTTGGCCTACGTATGTCCGTTGTGTCCAGTAACTAAAGAGTTTCCGATTTGTTACAGTACATTACAATAATACTAAACCACGCAAGTCGTTAAAAGTACTTGCGTTAGCTGACAGATTTACAAACGATGTTATTCATATACTTTACGTCGTTATAATGTCATAATTTCTCTTTATTGTATCATTGTATACACTGCGAACATCTATTGTTATATAATTATACAGGAAATCAAAGATTCTACATTGTCTGGATGCCACTTTGTATATCACAGTTTGAAAATAATTGTATTAAGTCAGTCTCAGAAGCTAACACATGCATGCTGATGTGGTTGTATGTGTCATGCATTGACGAATTTAGACAAATGAAAGTACACTCGTGTTTCTGAAAAAAAAATAAATGGCTGTGCGTTGCTGTAAGGGCTGTAAGGGCTTAGCTTTACAAATCGAAGCTCTTGCCACCTTTTCTTAGGTTTTCCGGACATATTCATAGTTGAATTTAAAGAAAAAGAGGATAGCATTCAGACTATATCTTTAACTAACGCCTCATTCAAGATTTCGTTAAAGTTTCATCTACCACTGGTGTGTGTGTATAAGGCGCATGTCAATCAGACTATATAGGCTTCCAAATTGGGGCAAATACCCAGATCTCTGTATACTTCCACAAGTCTTAAACTATATAACACTCAGTATATTCAACCTCGTTACATATGTGCCTGAGTAGCTACAATTACATAGCTGTGGGACCTCGCCAGTTAAATTAAACGCAAACGAAACCATTTAACAGACCTGTTTTTATTGCCATACCCGACCCAGGTCACCTAAGATCTTGGAAAGGCCATCTAATCTCTTTCACTCACCACACACACATTGATAAAAGATGTCTTGTTAAATTACCAGCTAAATTTTTCAATCTCAATATGCGTGGGCTTATTTCCAGGGGTGTTTGATTATTATGTCTGTGGCGTATGTAAAATCTGTCTGACCTTTCCTAGATTGAAAAACATACCAGTATGCAACAGCTGATTTATAACAAACAGACGGCAAATTCGTGACCTTGGGGCACAAGAAACTCCATTAGGGTCACCCTGCCTTTCAGCGTCACCACATCCATTGTTGGCAACAAGTGATGTTGTATTAAAACCTCTTTTACCATCTCTGACTTAACTTATTTTTATTCCTTTGTATAACAGTTGATGTCTAAAACAGATTTTGCGTTGACAACCGACCCGGATTTAGTGATGGGGACGGTTTAGTGTGTATACACATTGCATGGAATGGTCGCTTTAGCCTGCGGAAGGAAATCTTGAAGCGGGGACTGAATGTGTACATATGCAGACATATTTCAATGTATTTACATCTATTTTGATGAAACATAACCTAGTATAGACACTTTCAGCTTTAAGGTACCAATATATATATATATATATATATATATATATATATATATATATATATATGTATATATATATATATATATATACATGGAGTACAGTTTGATACACGTCTCTAAGTGAGAACATATTTCATGTTTGAGAAAGTAGTCTGATATCTACAAGAAAGTTTAGGTTTTACTGTTAAATGACTTTTGATTGTGTATAGCAAAAGTTGTGTAATGCATCAACTATTTACATAGATTGTAGAACATATTTTAAGTATTTTTTTAATATTTAAGACACTTTGACACGTATGTAATTTTTAACATAACTGCAAATTTTCACTTTTTAGCCTGCATTTTTTGAAATTTCGGTTTCGTAGCCGAAATGTATTTTAATCCTAACAAGTACAAAATGTGTACATATGCAGACATATTTCAATGTATTTGCATCTATTTTGATGAAACATAACCTAGTTTAGACACTTTCAGCCTTAAGGTACCATTATCTGGCTTATGTCTGAATATCAAAATCCGATCAAAAATGCACGTGTGCCTGCAGTTGTACAAGATATGAACTGACTTGCATCCTAAATACATTTTGCATGTACTTATATTTAGGTACATGAACCATGCAACCTAAAGACAAATAACATCCGCAACCACTGCCTCCCCCCTCTCCAAATAAAAAACCTGAAGCGACGTCTAGTTTTTTAGGGTGCGTCGAGTTTTAGGGCTTGTTAAAAGTGCCTTTTTAGTAGAGCATCATTGTATACATAAAAAACTCAAAAATAAATAAAATTTATTGAAATAAATTCAAACAAGGTGAAGTAAATTCTAACAGATTCACAAACATCATATGGAGCCAGTGACTACATTTAAAATGTATAACTGACCTATACGTGTTTCTTTAACATGAATGCATCAAGTTCTATCTCTGGCAAGCATGTCAATGCAGACTATTTCTCTGCATCACATATACATACAGCTAAATTATAAGTATATAGATTTAATTACAAGTGACGCAAATATTTTGATGTCCAAAACGTGTTGTCAACAGCGACCAAGAAGACTATTGCGACTGGAATGTTGTATATATAGCAAAACGTCCGCCCACTCATCGCTTGTTTATGACATGAAACTGGCGTCGGTGACACATGAGGCAACGTCATGAGTAAGTGTTTGATTTATGCAATTTATACAAAATGCAGCTTCCTTGGAAATTCAGATCAACAATGTAGGTGAGTCACAATTATTTTTTTCAACAAACAGTGCCAGTAAAATCTTTCCAGCAGTGATACACCATCATGGTTACGTTTCCCTGATACTTTTTTCATGGCAGATCCCGAAGTAGTTAATTTCCTACTTAATAATTTCATAAATTAGAGAACTGGTAACACCTTACCGGATTGACAAGCACATTCATGTGCTAATTTACAGCTTTCCATTTGTCCGCACAGGTGTCAGTGCGGATATTAGTTACGCTGCTGCGGTGTCGCCAACGCTGTAAAAACAACTTTGTTTGGAGGTGTGGGGAGAAGAGACTGAATTACCGGTTCCGCGTTCCCATCGATGATGCCATTTCCTAATATTTCCGACCATTGACGGAAAATATATATGTAACAGAGGGTTATTAAGAAATATAAAATATGCTTCAAAAATGAAAAAAATTAAATTGTTTTGGGCATATCTTTCAATTTCCTTTAAACCATACTATTCGTAGCCCTTAACAAATATGATGTGTGAAAGAACAGTGTATATAATTAATAAATGTTCTTATCAAGGTTGCAAGATTTCTTGCAAACAACACCATAGGTTTGCCAGAAATGAATGAATAAATAAAATGATTGATCTTCTTTTAAGCAGACCATGAACATATATATCCACATTTCACTTCAAAAATAAAAAGTTGTCAAACAAATGTTTACATAGGCAACGGCTGTATTGCCATAAACACTACACTATTAGGATAATAGCGCATGCATGCGTGGACCTGTATGTTTGACATTTATGGTATTTGATCTGATATCATTTGCATTTAATAAATAAGATACAAAAAGATACCGCACAATTTGACGTTAGGTCACATCTGTCGGTGAATTACTGGGTTTGAACTATTTCATGTGCACATAATGACGGTTTATGAGCGTATAATTAAGGGTTACACTTTGCTTATTTACGTTTCCTTAAATTCCTATCATAAATTCTGTAAAGTATAGGCGTCCAAATTGGCATTTATACTAGTAAAAAGCGCCATTCACAAAAGGACATACCAGAATTCAAATATCTGTGATACAAAATTAAAGCATTACTGTTGCGCGAAAGAGATATAAGCAAAATGCATTTAGATCAGTTAAAACAATTTCGACCAAAAATGACTGGTAATCCCAATATTGCATGATTTTTTTTTGTCAGTCCTGTTTGTCTGACAGTTGCTTCAGCTAAAGAGCTGTTTTGGAGATAAGAAATCGAACAGTACCCACATGTGACGTACATCCCTTTCCAGCAAATTATTAAGACTTGTTGCTTTCAACGGACATGAGCCTGTGCATACGGTACTATACAAGAACGCTGATGACAGCATTTATTTCCACGAAGCCCCATAAACAATGAGGTCATAAATGGACCTGAACCTCATTGAATTTGAGTATCCTACCACTGGACCACGACCCGTTCCGTATGTCAGTTGTATAATGGAATGTCTTCGAATGAATCTATAAACGACCATGCGTCAGAATAGATATTCGTATATACCAATCGTCAGTATCAACGAATGTTCCAAGTGAATAATAGCAATGCGAGTCTTCAGAACAACGTTCAACATAAACCACTAAAGAATTTAAAAAAAAAACAAAACTGGAACGTATTTATGTGAAGAGAAACTGATTGCAATGGTACCGGGAAGACGCAAAGAATACTTTAGCTGTATAGATCCAGTCCGTGTTTATATTACGACCCTGGCAATTCTATTGAAGGTAATACATATACTTCTCCTATATAGCCTCGTGTAATGCGGAATTTATGGAAAGAGAGTAAGACCATCAACGTACCATCGCCCGGTGGTTGCACGATGGCGAGAAGCGGTGGTAAAATGGCACGAAGTGATGACACGACGCTAGCATCATGCCATCGCTTCGCATCATCATGTCATTGCCGCGCGATACATTTAATGTGGAGATTAATGTTCTGTGTATTTGTTCTGGATAGTACAAAAAAAGAGGTTGAGTTTAAAAACCCTTCTGGGTTTCGTGCACGGAGCATCGTCTGTGCCTCTCTGCATGGCGTCACTGATGGTTATAGGAAAGCATTTTTATTTGATTGGTGTTGTACGCCATACTCAAAAATATTTCATTTATACGACGTCGGCCAACATAAGGGTGGGAGGAAACCGGACAGAGCCCGGTGGAAACCACTATCTACAGACTGCTGACAGACCTTCTCATGTACCGCCGCAGAAGCCAGGATGAGCTGGACTAAGAGCGACAGAGGAAATTGCTTGGCTCAACTAACCAAATCATCATATTAAGGCTATGGCGTCACTATAGATCTGGGCTGATTTGGTGTCCATCAATTAAACATCATAGAAAAACGCTGAAATCATATGATAAATGCTATGTGGATAATCACGAAGAACTGTGGCCTTAATTAAGACAAAACGTGATGTATTGCTTTGAGAGTTTAGTATTTCTTCTTTGTGATAGTTAAATTTTAACTTCTTCTTGTGTTACCAAAACTTGTGTTACTTTTGCACGTGCAAAAGAGTTAACTGCAGATGAGCTCAATTTACGACAGTGTTCAAATACTTTCATTCTTTTCGAGTTTGTAAACCATTGACTGTGCCCTGAAGTAATTGTCTCACACGTGATCATGGTTAAATGCTAACTTTTACTTGCGTTTAAACTCCATAGGAGAGTATGCAAGCTAGCATTTGCATGTGCAGCTGCAGATGAGTTTAATTTAGGGTGGTCCTAAAGTACATGATTTCTTTTCGAGTCTTATACTATTTATACTGAGCCCTGAATTAATTGTCTCACACATCTTCCAACACGTTTTTGCCAATGCACCCAATGACCCTTAGACGCAGAGGGCATGGCTGTATATTTTCCATGTCACTTAGAACAGATGGGTGCAGTTAAAACTTTACTGGCGTGTTGTCAAATTCGATACTTTAAAATGTGTAACTCATTACACTCTATACGATGCAGTATGCAGTTTTTAAACTATTACGGTTCAACTAACAAAATTAATTGCCCCTGAGTCGTTTAAAAAAAAAGACGTAAATTAATGCGGAGAACAAGTAGCTCAGCTGGAGAAAAAACTTAGATTACGAATGAAATTCCACTGGACGCAAAAACCCAGGCTGCAGCAGATATTAAAGTTATCGTTGTGTGATCACGCTTAATGAAATATAAATGTAACTGTTTAGAGCATGAGTCTGAAATAAGCATAGTTACAAGTGAAGTCATGTATAGCAGCAAATATGTTTGTAGGCGTACCTGTACATGGACAATAGGGAATATTTTCATATGAGCCATTTTTCATATGTTGGATAATTGATCACCACCGTTAGCACTTTATGTGCTTCGTAGGCCTATGTCCTTGAGGATTTCACGTAGGCCTATCTGTTCCTAATGCTATGTCATGAGCAAGTGTAAAATGTAATGCTTTCTATTTTACGTAGTCCTGTCATCAAAACCCATTAGGAACAATACCTGAATACACAAGCAGATAATGTTTCAATCTTACCTAAAACCACGCATAATGCGTCAAGTCGCCGCCATAAATCACTCTCTTACTGATGTACACAGCACTAATCTGCTTATCATTGAGTGCATCTACAGTGACAAATTGGATTGAAATTATTTATTACTATTTTATAATGGATTTCATTTGGAAGTTGTTATTAATATACATATTCTTGTTTTTATTATGAATGGGCTAGTAGGACAACTTTAATTAGGGGCAAACTTGAAAACCTACCACTAAGGTATGGAGAAATATTTATCTCGAAAGAGAGGTAAAAAACCAACAGAACTTCTCATGAATATGTTCACGTTCCTGCACGCTCTGTATTATAAGGAATGCAACTGCCTTACAGGGATTGTAGGCCTAGAACATAGGGTAGTGATTGTTGTTAATAAATAGTACTTTTATTTGACTGTGCCCGATATTGGAAACTATTCCTTCAATTCCTTCTTTTTGATGGCAATAGGCTTTCTGACAAAATGTTTTGACGATCCCTAATATCATGTCTTGGAAAGGTAGGTCTATTTTAGTCTACTTTTGGAAGGAACATGTCGTGCATTTTGGCTCGTTTT
Organism: Liolophura sinensis; assembly: GCF_032854445.1. NCBI lineage: Eukaryota > Metazoa > Mollusca > Polyplacophora > Chitonida > Chitonidae > Liolophura > Liolophura sinensis. Next base: position 44,528,928 of record NC_088301.1, on the reverse strand, counting down.
TGAAAAAATATGTGGGACTTCAAGATTGACGAGGAACATAGGCACTCGTATTAGAGTTAGCTTTTCATTCCTTTTAACCAAAAACCTATAAAAGGTTTATATGTTCACGGGAAATCTACATGTATGTTGTCAAACAGTTTTACTAATCATTCAAAGTAAATACGAATGGAAGGTGGCTTAGAGGAAGTGCAGGGTCACTGAATGGAAATTTCATCTTACGGCAACATAGATGGCGCTCCGCGTATCGATAAGGTAGGCCTACCGGCCAGATGACTACCACTTCTCAGAATCTTACAGACTTGTATGACATAGACGTACTTAAAACATCATTATAGAGGAGCTTCGCCGGGTCGCCTACCTAGAAGTGTTCATTGGAAAACCATGAATTAAGAGCTGCTCATCCTAATAATGGCAATGAGTTCATCTGTCACCTTTATCGGATAATGTAATTAGACACGAATAAGAGTAGATCAGTAACAAGGTACAGGGGAGGTCTCGAAGGCAGGGGAGGAATATGTAGGCATATGCCTCCCCTTATTCAAATTAGACCGGAAATGCACTGGCGGATTTAAAGGGATCAAGGGATAAAATGAAAAAAATGCACAACTTTGAACAATGTAGCATTAAACTGTAGTACATGTATTTTTATCCGCAAGAAATCTCTAGTGGTGTGTGTGTGGTGGGGGGGGGGGTATATTTTGAATATCAACTGATGTGATACTGACCCTCGCCTGTGGTGCTGTAGTATTCGGAAACCCCCCGTATAATACTCCACTCGATCCGCGAATGAGATGTTTGGATGGTAGTGGTAGCCTTAATTTGGTTATGTCAACTCCTCACTCTATACTTTATCGCATTTTAGACACAGGGGCAACCATTTAATGTATGCAGGTGAATCTCACGTATATTGTATATTCCACTAGAAGGCACACCAGCCCCGAAATCACACGGCCCTCGCTGACGCAACAGCCATTCATCACAGTTATGGGTCCTGATGGCATATGAAACTCCGCCATCCTAGTATAAATTTAAGACAGGAATTGAAATAACCATCCGGGGCTTGTAAGAAGGAAGGTAGAAGGGTCTAAGAGCAAATTATATCATCGACATCTCTGGAGCTGTACCTAATGTAGTTCTGCTTATATGCTAACGGAAGGAAAGCGACGATGTGATGGCTAGCGAAACTGGACAAGTAACTTAGTAAGGTTCGCCGTTGGAAGAACATTACAGAGGAAAAGTTCGAGGCAATCATTTAAAAAAAAAGACCTGTTTTCATTAAAACCATAGCTTGAACCGTTTTTCGTCATATGACTGAAATATTATTAAGTATAAGACGTTAAACCCCAAGCATGCACATAATTTTGGACCGCATTTTAGGGTATGGTTACCCCCACCTCTTATTTTATTTATTTATTTATTTGATTGGTGTTTTACGCCGTACTCAAGAATATTTCAGTTATACTACGGCGGCCAGCATTAAGGTGGGTGGAAACCCACGACCATCCGCAGGTTGCTGGCAGACCATCCAACGTACGGCCGGAGAGGAAGCCAGCATGAGATGGACTTGAACTCACAGCGACCGCGTTGGTGAGAGGCTCATGGGTCAGTACGCCGCGCTAGGATGCTAACCAACTGAGCCACGGAGCCCTATCCCATGCGAGGTACCTCTCGATGCACTAGCCGCCATATTATCCAGATTTAGGTTTAAAGAGGCTAAGCTGGACATTTTTGGCAAAACATTCCATCAGCGCAAATCCAATTGCATTTTGGCTGTATTTTTAGAACATCCAAAAATAATGATGACTTTTCATAAAATACCAGAGTTGTCTGTACAAGAGTTATCGTTCAAAATCGGAAATTAAGCTCTTAAAATCTAAAGAGCGAGTCGCATTATATATTTTTTTCAAACATAATAGAATCAGTTTTAACAATATAAATATAGAATAGTAGTATACTGATATTTACTGAAAGGCAGGAATTTGAGCTATTACTGGTAAATACAGAAAAGTTGATTGGTAGCCGAAGTGAGAAATCGTTGTGTTACGATATATTAAGTACGATCAAGATTTAGGCACAAATGGCAAATATATTGCGAGTGTTTGTCTCGTGTGAACAGCGGATGATTGTTTCCAAGCAGTGACCATGGCTAAAGCTTTCGGTGTAGGAGTTTTTCATTGAGTTTATGAATTTTAATGAACCATATTTGTTCGAAGAGCCTAATATTGTAGAACTGTGTACTATGTAGTTCCATTGCTTCAGACAGTTTGTTATACAGTTCTGCATTATTTCCCCTCACCCGGTAATTCACAGACTTCGTGGGACAATTATATTCACAAAAGGAAAGAGAAGAGGCAAAATTGACGCATAAATATAGGTTAATAAACATTTTTTCAGGACGTTTTGCAATGCAATGTAATATTCTGAAGGATGATATGCCATGCAGGTCTGTTGATAAAGAGGTGTTATGTTGTATACCAAGCAAACGCAGTCAATGAAATCCAACATTCCGCAACGAAGCTTCATAGTCAAGTTACACTAGCTTTAGAAGCACGCCGTACATGCCGGACAGACACATAGATCACATGGTTAATGAATCTAACACTACACTTTGACTGACAAGTGACGAGTTGTAATTTGCAAGGGGATCTACTCAATGGTAAAGTGACTAGAATAAAGTCGAATCATCTGTTGGTTAGTGGCGACAAATCCTGAATGGTAAAGGATGTTTCCTGTCGGAACGACAAGACGAAACCTAATTCTCGAATCCACCGCTAATTAAAACCGTGTTGCTCATCATTAAAGAAATGAGGCTATAGCTTGCATGGATGAACTACTTACAAAGATGATGTATTTATCTAGAAAAACAGAACGTGGACAGCGTTATAAAAGACATGGTATATGGTTGCATGTGTTGGACCAGTGCAACGTTTAAAGGTTAAAAGAACAGCACTGACCAGTTCGGACAGGTCCAAAGAACAGCGATGACTATTTCTAGACCAGTGACGTCTAATAAATTGCAAGTAACATCACCACATTTGCCTAATTCAGCTTAAGCCATGGTGCTATAGGTAGTGTGTAACTTGCTACTCTTTACATACTTACATGAACAGTTAGAATAAAACCCTGACTGAGGTGAACTGACAAAAGGCTGTATTTCTCCATTTTCCAGCTATCACGATGTGGTCGCTACTCAGCTTTTACTTTCTGTGTTGTACGTCTATAATTATATTGATACACACCATGTATGCCTTTAAAAATTTATCCCCATTTTCCTTACCTTACTTTGTTAGTAGTGTTAATATTAGACAATTGGATTGGCTTTGTATTAAAGCTAATTTCAAGGCAGCCACATAGTCTCCGGAAACGTTAAAAAATAACTTTTCAAAACACTACATACAGGCTGTGGGTCAAATGAAAAGAACGGCATGATACCTAATCGCTGAACCTCTGTTCGTCATGACAGTTTCTTCATGATTTCGTTCTATTTTCGTACTTCACAGACTTTCTTAGTTCTTTCGTGGTTTGTATTATACGTCGTTGTGGGAAATTGCAATTACTGACCTGGGACATCCTTATTGATTGACGACTGGTATACGAATGCCTGGTTCGACGCATAGATACTGAACCTTACACGGGAACCGTCACACTTAAAGTAATCCAGATCAAAGCCGTGTAATCATTTGTTAATCTCTGCATTTGAAATGACGATCTAGTAGTGATGAATAGTGATCCATCCACCTTGGACCCGAGTCGCCATTGCCCGGGAATAGGTACCAATTTACATGTTTCTTAAAATGTCGTATATATGCATGTTTGGAGTGCCGCGGTGTTTTTAATTTACTTATGGAGTAAAACATATTTGTGTAATTCAAAAGCAGTGTCTTATAATGTATTTTCTGTCAGTTGAATCTATTAGTTTGTAATATATACAATAAATCATATGGATATACGTTTAAGTCCATTCAGTCCCCCCAGAGTTACTGATAGTGCTTCAGCCCATGTGTCAACGTCATGCAAAGACCAAGGCTATAGAACGGAGACCCCATTACACAACAGACCGCTTATTTCAGAACTCCGATGGTGTATGGGCTAAAGGCCGTTTCTGGAAATGATTAGTCCGGTATTTCACGAATGGCAGACTAAAGCCAAGGCGCATTTAACATCATTGCTCAGTTGTCGGAACGAAATCCCAAACCCCTTTAGACGTCTTTCGTTCTATCCCCACTCAAAATTCCCTATAAATGTTTTCCACTAATGTATGCAATAGTAACACCTGACGTTGGTTTATCCCTGAACCTGTTCAGCTCTACACATGTTGCGGTCATTAACTCGTCTGTTAGTATATTATCATGTGTGGGCTTTTCCTGAATAAACTACGATTTCCCTGCATGTGCTTTTAAATCTTGTTTTTATATAATTGTGTTAAGAATGTTATTACTTGTTACAAAACTAATATTATGACATGTCGCAACTGGCTGGCTTATATATCTCATCACATGATTAGCCACGTAGTCGGGAGTTTCACACTATGTTGTCAAAACTGCGATTTTAATATTTTTGAAGTAAGACAACATTAGACTTGACGCTAGGTATAATGTATGCACGTTTGGAATGAAAAATTTAAAACCGCTGGAACGTGAGTGGGAAGGACGAATCCCTGGCACTCGGGCTTGATATAATTGTGACTAATTTCACTTAACCCGGGGGTAGGAGCTGCATCTTCATCGTGCTGAATTATATTGCCACGTTGAATATGTGCATGGCCCGTTACAATCGAAGCGCAATTGGGACATATTGATTATGATTACTGACAACTTATTTACACGCATGGTACACGATTTGAATACTGATTTTATTCATTCGAATGTAGAACATTCCTTGCGTCTTTCAAACATCATTGAAAACTTTTGACATATGATTCCATCCCAATTTCATACTTCAGAAACTCTCTCAGCTGTTTGTTGGTGTGTGTTGAACGTTGTTTTTTTGTTTTGTTTTGTTTTTTTTTTTGTTTGTTTCCTTGTTTTTTTTTTGGTTTTGTTTTTGTTTTTTGAATGGGTTGACGTCTGGTAAACAAATGTCTGTTTCGACGCACAGATTGAAATATGTATGCAATGCAAATGGACTCTTGCACCATTATATGCATTCTTCTGGTACTGCGCCATTGGTAAAGGGGCATAGGCAGATAATGAAACGCATCTTTACATTCAAGGTTAATTAATGCATCATTGTATGTAGAGAAAAGAAGGAAATTTGTCAGATTAAATGATGAACAAGGTTCATAATAAAGTCGTTCTTCCACATTACTTAAGAAGTGTAATATAACTGGTGTCTTCGTAGGTGGCTTTCATCATCACCTGTTGTCTCGAGTCGTGGGATTTTTTTGTGAGAATTTTATTTATCTTCAGTAATAAGAACGTTATAAAATCGCTCGTGGCGAGAAAAACAGCAATCGTTATTAATTTATCATCAGCTGAATGTCAACACATCTGTCAAACATTTTCAGTTGAAGTCTTCGCCATCAAAAACACGGCGACATAGTGCATAACAGCTGGATGCGATGGGTTGAGGTGTCGTCTGCTCTTTGAGTTTGATCTCTTGACTGCTCGTATTGACTTGTACTTTCAAACGTTACCATGGTGGTCCCTTTCCCCCCAAGTCACTGAGAATTCGACGGGGCGTGAAGGGATGAAAAGTGTCTTGCTGAAAACATGCCTCACAGTTTACTACACTAATGTTACAGACACCAAATAAAGCTGAATAATTTTATTAACCCACTGCACGGAGAATTGTCAACTAACGGGGTGGGCTTGTTTTTGCATAACGGTGTTCTCTGTAAGTAAATCGGAACAAACTCTCTATAAATGTAATGAAAATATAGAATATTGAAAAAAGCTGATCCAGTATCACATTTGTCAGGTGAACATCAACAATACAATACAATAATTTAAGTGACCAAGAAATTTTAATATGAGGTGTTATAGTGTAAATATAGTGTTTTGATCATTTGGGGCATGCTTCCTGTGGTATATTAGTGGTATTATTGATTTACATACTACATGTACCAACACCGCTTAGTTTCATTGGTTAGTTTTCGTTTTTAACTGTGAATATCTCCATACTAGTAAATATACTATTAAATTAAATTAAACTGATAGATATTATATAAAGAAGCACACGTTTTGGAAATATCAGGACAATAGCATCCTTTATACATGCATGTATACATTTCTGCAGCATGAGGACTGCCTGAAAAATGGATTAGCCTATATATAAAAATCCCACAAAATTACCCCTGTACAGACGACGATTTTGGCCCTAATTGCACCATTTTGCATAGCGAATGCAGCTTCAGGTCCACCAAAGTGGTAGACGCATAGAACAGAATTGTCCATAAAATGTATGACTACGTCTTATCAGCTCGAAGACAGTGGTCTTCCATAAAGGGCCGGCCCTTTTACAGTCTAACTGACGTTGTAAATGCATGTCATTGTATAAGAAAATTGCAGAGCAAAACAGTTATTCACGAGATGTTCAATGACACGATTAGTCGTTTGCTCAACATTGTGTACAGCACATGGAGCATTCTGTATGTCTCTTTATAGAGACTGGAAGGAGTCATTCACGAGTAACTGTTACGGCTTTCCAATTGTTTGACTTAAGTATAGTGCGGGGAGGAAAAGTTCTTGCGTAAGTCGCATTCAATCACTTTTTCACTTAATCCAACCCCTTAATCCAACGTCCCCTCCTTGGAGATTACTCGTGACTGCTTTATCTCTCATGCAAATTGCGTCCCCTTTTAATGCCATGGCCATTTTCAACCATTCTGCATCGTCCACTGGTCTTTATTTTATAAGCCTTCATTTCTTGCTCTGCTGCATGTATAGTGCGATTTGTCGGGCTTTAAGAATTCAATAATATCGAAGGGTTATTCAAGTTTAATACAAACGTATTTTATGAAATTTTTCTTTCTCTAGAAAAATCGACGAGTCAATTCGATAAATCATATCAAAGCAATATAACATGGTTTTAGTGTGACTAGATATACATTTGCAACATACTTGTACAGTCTTATAGCTTTTGATGGAGCGAGAAGTTACCACGATCTCAACCATGCACGTACATGTTAACTGTTCGGCGAAAAGAGAGTGTTTATCGTGTCATCAAACTAGCTACATTCCCTAAAGTATGGTTTCGTATTATGTGTGGCGGCGATCGACATGTATATAGCTTATCTTTAAGTAAACCCACAGGCAGAACAGCACGAAGTCTCAGCCGAGCTTTTGGGATTGCAAAACGAGAGTGGCTCGTATACTTTGGTATACTGTTTACCTACAGTAACATTACCAAGACTCCGTGTAATGGTAAATATTTGGGCAGACTGAAATAAGCTGGATTGAAACTGTAGACCAGCACCCCTGTAGACCGATCTGGAATGACTATACATACACGGCTCTCCCATTGACAGTTCCTTGGTGAATATCGCCGTGTTGCTGTTAACCCCTTTTGTTTGGATTATTTTTAAATCCGTCCCTATGTATCGTGTTAAACAGATGTTTTATGCCCAAAAGCTTTTTTTGTGTCCCCATCTGTTTAATTTCCGCTAAAAACATGATCTGTTTTAATTCTGTGCGCAACCAAAGCGACGTTATCTGGCATGTATTCCCATATAGCTGCACGCCTTTGGTAGAACTGTTCTGTAGGTATAGTTTTAAAGTAAACGTCAAGTTGTTGATAATGTTGGAAGGGTTTGCTTTTGCATTTTGCAGAAGACCGGACTTTCGGCTGAACAAAATCCGAAACCAGACTAGTGTTTGGAAATGTCACGATTTATCATGTCAGTCAAGGACGATAGGCCTTCTGGGGTTTTATACGAAAGCTTTGGATTACATAACAACCCGTATCTGTGCGTGTCAAAGTGCCAAATGCATTTCCAAGGTCATTATGCAGATATTATGCGCACAACAATGTTTAAGAGCCTAACCATGGTTTCAAAAGACAGCTATTCACACATGGATATATAGAGGCTTAGTGTAGACTTTTTAAGAGCTCTAATCATTAGCTTGCACAATAACTACATGGAGCATGCGTCTCTTAACATACATTTAAATGCAATTACTTTATATCGAGTGTTAGTTTTACCGAAATTACTACACTTTATATACTACAAATTACTAATGACCTACTCTGCACACATATACTGTATTCATGAGTTCCTATAGTTTAATCCAGAATTAAAGTTTCTTACAATAAGTTTCATATATTTGACGTTTTAAATTGAGAGATTGAAGTGTGGAGATGAGGCACATGTACATGTGTGATAACACGCAGCCAGTTAGCTTTTACTATCGGATACATACAGATGTGCGAAAGAGAAACTTTAAGTGACCAGTTCAACAGTTTTGCTCAGTTATATATATATATATATATATATATATATATATATATATATATATATATATATATATATATATATATATATATATATATATATATGTATGTATATGTACGTATAACATAATGTCAATGGTAAGTTTTCTCTTGCAGGATTCATCCAAATTCTTGAGACCAAGAGGCACTCTGTGGTCAGAAGCAATAAAAACAGCAATTGGTTAAGGCATACATCGATAAGACAAGCTGCCAAAATTCTTCAGGCGATAGGGAAAGTCGCGATACCAGACGCTAAATGATAAAATTTGGCGTGTAGTATTTCGTGTTGGACACCATTACGTGGCTGTATTCATCATCGATAATTTGCCTCCATTCTTTTTTTACCCTGATTGTTATACTAATCAGACGAACTTTTTTGGCTGCTTTTCCCGCAGTACATCTTATTTTTTTTTATCCCTTTAGACGTAGCACCTGTCGGCTTATGTCTTCAGATGACAAAATCAAATTTAGAAAGTACACCATTGCGACACAAAGTTCTTTCTCTGTCAGCAAACAGGCTTGTACCTTTAACCTACTTGAGTTAGAGCGGTATGTTTGTTTGTAATCATTCCCTGAGTCGAACATAAATGGAACAAAAAGGCAAACGTCGCATTTTTAAATGTCATATCAGGCGAAATTGGAAAATAAATGGTCATGGATTAAACAGATATTTAACCTCTTGCCTTCGCGTGGCTTTGCTGGCCTATCTCTTATCACAATTTGATATACCAAGCACACTTGGAGGTTATCCGAAATGATTCGGTTTCAAAAATAATATCAAGGCTAGCCAATTTTATCGTGGCTTTATCTGATTTTGATTTTTTCTTTGACGCGTAACTGGTCGTAACAAATGCCGTTTTCTCTCTCCGCTCAACTCAGGCTTGCGCTTCGAGCAGACGCTCACAGTTGGGGGCGCACTCAAGAAAGCGCAATTCCAAGGATCTCTCCTTATACATTAAGCAGTTGACGAACCTGTTGGCAAACTTTTCTAATTCATCTCGCAGGCTAGGTGTATTAAAGTAGCGATATGCTGCTGTGATTCCGAGATATAAGATAAGCGGTATTACAGAACGGTGCTCGGCCTTATCAGCTGGTCTTGAAAGTACCTTTCCTCTTGATGACGTGAGACGTGCGCCTGCCTTGACGGCCTGCAGTCCTCACCTCGGCGGGCCAGGGCCAGGCCGGCAGCAATGCGGCAACGAGATACCAAACCTTAGATATACTACGTCTTTATTTCCTGGCTACTCAGAGATAACAGTTTGAGGTTTTCATATGATTGATGAGATAGTTACTTTCAAAAACATAACTCACACAGTCGTATTTCTCTACGACTTACTCGCTTCTTTCAAGTTTAGATTTCCCCCAAATAATACAACCTTGTATCTTTTACGGCAACTTAATTTGCTCGATTCAGACAAAACTTGGAAACACTGTTAGACTCGCCATAAAGTCTAACGTCTTACAATTTGATACACATGATTCACGGAGTGCAACTGGGGAGACAAGACGCCAGAAATGACATGATTTTAATACGGTAATTGCTCCAGCAAATTCCCAGAATCGCGGCTCCATGCCGAAACACCCATACATATTTACATCATCTGAAAGTATGCCAAGCATCTGGCGAAATTTGACAAGACGTTGCGAGGAAAAGCAAAAATCCGGGATAATCCGGCATAGACATTCTATTTCTTCGTCATTATAGTCATTTTTCTTTCTACAATTACGTTTATGGCTCTGTTATTGTGTATGTAAATAAATATAATTATGGGCGTCTGTAAAATATATACTCTTACAATTTGTACATTCAAGCGTTTGGAAATATATCAAGGACTTCACTTCAGTGATCCGGTAACCGGCCGGTGTAGCTTAAAACCAAGATTATTGTGTTAACTTCGTAGATTGATATCACTATTACACCATTTAACTTATTTTTATATATACAATTCAAAATCATCCTTGAAACTATTTTATTTTACCTTGGATCAGTGAATATTAATTTTTTCATCAATTCAAACAGCAACTTCCCTGTACATGAAGGTTAAAAGATAAGTTGCTAAAATCTTAATACAGATTATATTTATAGTTAACTGTTTGATTAGGAGTTCACATCGTACTCAAGAATCTGTCATTTATAGGATGTTGGTCAATTTTATGACCGGAGGAAACCTAGGCAAACTACTGGCGTGTAGCGAGTAACTCACAAACCTTCTCTTATGTTTTTATTGGTGCACCTCCATGTAACGGTCCACTATATGCTCGCCACGGCCACAGAAAGCCCTAGGTTGGGGAGAGAGGAGCTCCGTTTCCGAGGAGGTACATAATTATTGCAGTCCGCGACTGTATAACACTGATGTACTCTGATGTATAAATTCAATAGCATCTTAAAGGAACACCGCGAAATAAAAGCCTGTGTCAGACCTATATAAATGTACGGTACACCACGATAGCAGTTATAGGAGAGATTACACTGTAAATTTTACGATCGTGTCTATCAATACCATAAACGAGCGAAATATTTCTATTTCCATGCATCTTATTGGCAAAGAGAACATCAAAAGAAACCCGGTGTTGATACTCAGTGTTTCAAATGATGTTGGAGATAGCGAGTGTCTTTGTGGAACGCTGGTAAATTAGGCAGTAATTGGGTTTTACATGGGGCGATGACAATACTCGGCAGACTGGTCAACAAATGTCCAGTTTAATTTACAATTGCCGCACTCGCCATCTGGTGCGAGTTACAGACGAGGCAAAGAGGGTGAATCTCTGGTTTTCCTATCACCCTCTAGGGCTTTGGCACTCGCCTCGCGGGTTCTCATTAATTTCCTATCGACTAATGATCGGCAGTTGCGTATTGACGCGACTCGCACTTCAACACCCATAGTGTATGCCACACGCCGTAGACAAACTACTCCCAACGTATTTATCCTAGATGAATATCAAAGTCTGTGTTTGTGTGCTGAGGCTCTGAGGCTGTTAACAAGGCGGCTGGTGGCAGAAGGCTACAACAATCGTGTCATGTTGGAGAAGCGCTATCTTATTCTCTTAAGGTCGTCCTTTAATCTTTAATAGCTACATCCAAATCGGGCTTTATATGTGGGGAGACCGTTGCCAAAACCTTATTTTGTCTTTCTCAAATATATGGGTTCACAGAAGAAATGCACAAGAACCACAATTGGCGTATATATTGACATTTGGCCATGTTTTATCTTTGTACTATACATCCTGTTTACTTCCTTCCCTGTAATTAATACATATATGGATCTGTGTTCATGTTCACGCAGCGTCAATTCAGGGAATTCATTGAACAAGTGTTGCTCTCCATCGAGATGAAATCTTACCAAACTGCGAGATTTAATTAGTAACGAAATAAAGCAAAAGTTTAACTGTTATCGCATTTTTGGAATATTCGAAATGTTTTAACTGCTTTGTGTATGGACATTTTTTAAAAGCACTGGATTGAGGAATGCAATGTGGGTGATTTTGAATATGATATATTCTGTGAAATGACACATTGGCCGTGAGTAATTATGGACAGGCGGTCAGGGGATGTTTTAAGGTTTCTGTGCAGTCACGAAGAAAGTATCCCATTTCTGTACATTTTGCTTTTCTCTATTCATCTTCATAAATTCGTGGCAAGTTAACAGGATCACGCCTTCACAGTCACTCAAACTCCCATGCGACTCATTTCTAGAAGGAGTAAAGAGTGAACGCCTAACCCTATAGTGGAGTAGGTGGGCTGCTTGTTTTTTTTTTTGTTTTTTTTTTTCTCCTAAATTTTTAACTTAGAATAATTCACTCCATGAGCTGTAAACATGACATGAATTTCACTTGTGTCTCTATTTAAAGTATTTCCTTTTTTCGCCTTCGGTCTAGAGAAAGTTAAATTCTTAGGTTAGGTTATTTAATGCCTAAAATCGCACTGCGGTGAAACAAGATTGATGTGCTTGAGTGAAAGCGTGGGCTATATAGGTCTGACTATGCATGCCGGCAGATTATGGATTAGATAAGACCCAGTGGAGGTTTAACTTCATTTTCCATTATGATGAGGTCGTAATTTGCGAGGCCGGAGTGTGCCTGAGCCCAGGCCAACTTTACATAGAGGATTCGAGCTACATATAAGCCAAAGCACATATTTACTTTTTTCCAATAATATGAGAGTTTCGAGTTCGAATATTTTTATTCCTTAAGGTACAGAGGCCCCCTTGTACGATGTGACCTGTCTACATTTGCTCTAATATATGCATCTGAAAATGTTTCAGAAAATGGTTGCTCACGACCGATAGAGAAAATTGAGGAGCTGAACGTTTGTGAACTTAAGACCTTAATCCTTTAAGGAAAGATGCGTCATTTATAGCTCTGGAACAAAGTAAGACAGGTGATCGATAAATTACTGTCAACAAAAGTTGCTCTGCAATTTTAACGAGTAAAATGATACAGTAGAACTTTTGTTATACATTTAGAGACTCCCCTTAAAAAGATAGGAAAATTTAATATTCTTTTCTGTACGAGCTATATTCCACAAGATTCTGTATCGCCTTAATTTTTCCAAGGAATGAAGTCGTCAATTAGGTTTCCAAAGGTTCGCATCAATCATTAATGCTGATAGTACGAGAGTGTAACAAGTTTTATGTACATTCCCTAATATTACTTTTCCACTAGGACTCCAGAGTCCGCGGTGAGGCCAAAAAGCCATTGCATTATCGTGAGAGACCAGCTGTTTGAGTAACTCGTTAACAACGCCATTTTTATAAAATTATAATTCTGCGGCAAATACGAAGGAAAACGAGGGAACAACTGGCCAGTAATAGTAAACTTTATATCATAAGCACATGCTTTGCAGTCGAAAAAAATATCTCTTGCCAGTTTTTCGGCGTTACAAATCGTTTCTCCCTGTGTATATCTGGAGGAAGATCGCACCGAGCTCATCATGTATATGCAAACCTCGAAGATAAAATAAAAGTGTAATAATTCGAAATCACACCAAAATTTGTTTGGCAATTAATCAGTAGTTTCGACAAAACAATGGGATTTTTCTAAACTGAGCCACGTATTTATGTGCAAAAGGTCTGACTTTCTTCAACAGTTTTCGAGATAGCAGAAATTCTATGGTAATTTCAGTGAATATTGTTTGACAATCATGCACACCTGCGAATAGTTCCTCTAATACATTTGAAATCACCGTTTTATAACTTTGGACATTAATTGTGCTACCTATACTTATAACAAAGGTGTGTAGTATTGGAGATTCATTATGTATTTTGTTTTGCAAATAATAATTGAAACAAATCATTTATGGTAACCTATAAGCGATTCACCATGCCTTGTGTTATGGGATGTCTACAAAGGTATACTTTTAGGGCGTTATAGAGTGTTATAGTCTTTCTAAAAAGTTATATTGCAAAATTATGTTTGAAACTGTGAAAAACTGTGCACATAATGTGTTTGACAAGTATATGCTTGAACCGGAAAAATGTATTAGGCATGTAGCAACGTGATGGTCAACTTGTTTGGTCTTGTGTATAAAGTCAATTTGCATTTACATATATGCTCGACTACAAATGTCTAATACATCGTCGACGAGTCACATTAATTTAAACTTGTGGGCTCACGACAGGGTACTTAATTATTAGACGAGTTTGCAGACTCCACGAAAGTGGGATAACGCACAAATATCTGGAAGTGTTTTGCCAGCCGACACGTGATAGTTTCTCCGAATCCACTATAAATTATTTTCACCCATGATTTATTGTGAAAAGCGGACGTAGTGTAAAACAAAACCTTACGTTCCGGTTGTATCAAAAGACTTAACATTATAAGACGTGACCAGTTCGAATTAGCGAAATTGCCGATGTAATTGATAAAGGATGTGTTCTGTAGTGGCAAATTTTATCAAAATGAAGGAGTTGTCGTCGCTCTAGAGTGTCTCATTTCAAACCACATGTCAAGCGAGATGAAATAGCCAGACACGCATTGGTGCGATCCACAGCCTTGATGGCGTGACATTTATAGGAATGGACTTGTCCTTTCTTCATGTGGACAATCAAAAGAGGAAATAAATATTTTGCAGACTTCAACGTAAACCAATATCTGTCGTTAACCCATGTAAAGACTAAATACTGTTTTACGTTCTACATTTTTTTTTACAAAGGAAGTTCTCATTAGACATGTTGTTGATATACTGTAAAGGTTTCTATTATATTGTGTCTGTCATCTGTATAGATTGTCGAAATCCCGCTGTTAATCCCGATCACATGATGTCCATTAAACTTAGCGATAATTGTTTACAAGGTAGTTTCATAATGTAAGTTTTTTACTTTATAGCTCCACAGCTCTGATTAAAAGAAGGCATGAATATGAAAAACCGTCGCTTGTAAACGCTTTAAAGTTACATGGTGCAAAGTATTTATGTAATTATATAATTAGTCCTGGCTGCTCTCTATATATTACTAGGCCCATAGCACTCGGCCTGGCAGGATTCATGCGACATTTATATACATATTATACTCGCTGTCTTTTAGCCGCAGGTCAGTCTGTCTGACAGTTGGGCAATTGGTGTTATCTTGCATTCAAACCCAGACCATGTTTGTCATATCCCAGCTACCATGTTATTCTATAACGTTGATGTTCTACTATGTTTTCATAAACATTCTCGGTATGCAGTATTATTCCCAGTGTAGAGTCTCTCTTGGGAGAAGGATGTTTTTAGGACCGATTTCTTGATGCTACCGATAACCAATGATTCATCAGCTGGGAACGTGGAAGTCTTAACCCGTTATATATATTAAATGATTGCATGCATTCTCCCATGTCTTTATATGCATTTGGTGTTTCCAAAGGACATATTACGGTACACGGACAATACGTGCATGCCAACGCGCAGCTATGTATGTGTGTATGGTGCGGTAGAATGTCTTCATAACTGTACATCGATTTCCTCTCGGTGTTCCTGACCTCTCCGCAGTTATCGTCTTATATATACACCCACATCAACACCCTATTTCCCCCACCCACCCAGAGTATACTGCCTCTTGTATATTCAGTTATGTACTCGGTCACTTAAAAAATGAGGCGCTGCAACGATTATATATGCAAATAAGACATTTTGGTCTCCTAATATGTGATAATGTCAAATGCAGCCCGTGTCTCTCAGGGCTCATATGGTTCTCCCGATCGAGGGGGAACGTTTTATTTCAGATTTTGATAAGGATTATCGCCTTAATCTTGTTCTTGTTTCAAGATAAATACCGTTTTTGCTAATCTGAGAAAGAACAGTTCGCCCCAACACAAGCCATATGCAAGTCCTGGCAATTTTCCGTATGTTTTTTTTTTAACAGATGCCCTTTTTAAGCCCCCGTAGAGTATCATGGTAGATACATATACAAAATTTTATTGCCTGTCAATCACTTGCTGTCAGCTCTGGGACTGGAAGGATATATATTACAGAAATCGCATTACGCGATCAGCAGATAATCTTCTTTACTCTTTTACGCTGAGCAGATATCACTGCGATGCATATACCAGTGTCAAACATAGTTACACCGTGCTTTCACTGGACTGTAAAAGATTGGCTGCCAACTCAAAGGCATATAATATCACAAAAGTTCTATGGAAGCAAAGCACGTCTACATATATATTATACACAGACAAAACCGTTCGGATTGAAACATTTTGGATTATTCTAGATTATTTTTTGTAACCGTGATACACATACAGTATATGTATAGATGATTCATTGCATACATCTGCTAAAACGATCTTATTATACCCATCGACAGTTAACCAATTAGTAAGATTTACACCAAGTCGATCATGCAGGATGTATCCCTCATTGCATATGAATTGTAAACTATTGCTCTCAATCACTGGGGTTATAGAGAAAACTGTCCGCAGCGTTAATATGCCTATATCTTGCAACAAAGATATATAGTCACTTTTTATGGTCGACAGTTGTGGTATTTCATGGGAAAACAATTTTGTGTTCTCGCATGAATGCATGCATAGGTTTTTGCATCTTGTCCTCTGGAATCCTGTCACACTTTATATAACTTGTCACCACATTCAGCCTTATTTTGGTAATTCAATCATTTATCAGACATATACTTAGCTATATTTTCGTAATCAGAGGCTTCTGCGAGTGAGCCAATGTTTACGTATGGAGCCAGAACGCGGCACACCCGTCTATTTTAAGCACAAGGCTTCTTTGTTTAACAAAGCGTTCACGGAGCCCGAGATTAGCAAGATATATAAGACGATAACTATATTTTGCCACTTTGAGCCGGTACACTTGATTACGCTCAAGCAAGCAAAAGTAACCCATGTCAACGAATTCTGTTTACTCCAAAAATGTCCAATTATACTCGAAAAGTTTCATGTTTTTAATACCTACCGGATTTGCTTTTTAAAATCATTTTAAAACTGTCACACTTCAAACAATACGGAATCGAGTTACGTAAACAAATGGGAGTCAACAGCCTGACAAAGAAGGAACTTTTTACTTTAAATTTTTTTTTCTTCAGAAAAATAAATATAAAATCTCTTGACTTGAGACAGGTAAATAATAAATGTAAGACACCTTTTTATTGGATTATTTTGTTTTGCGTTGTGAGACGAAAAGCTCTGTTGGTATATAAATCAAACCGGTGTTTTAAATGCGTATGCTAACGGCTTTAATTTGTTAAAGAGATACTTTATTAAAATTTTTATATTAACCCTTCTTATAGTCAGTTACTGCGGGTTTTGGTTATATTTGGTTGGGTTGTATTAACATTGGTTTGATCGTTTTGTGATGATTTCCTTTGCAACCTAACGGATGTTCTCTGTATATACTGTATATCTTCGTGAAACCCCTGAAACTATTTGATTTCTCTTGATAGGCTTTCAAGGCCTAAAACTCTTTGATAATACTTAGTTTTTCGCTGTTAAATATGATATTGTACTTTGTTCAAAATAAACCGAAAAATCAGTTACCAACATATAGTATCTCCACTTATATGCTTAAAGTAAATGGTCCTTATATATAAACAAGAATATTGGGTCCCTTCAACGTCCTTTCTATTCTTTCAGTGGTGAGAACCCTGCCTTTATATATATAGGTCAACAACCAAATACATGCATATGTGCGTCAACGTATATATTCTGCTTCTGTGCAATGCGAAAAGTTTTGTTAAGGGGCAACATCTGATTGCTTATTGAATCAATTAGATTTAAAACTTTCATCAGCACGATTATATGCAGAACGTTGGTTCAATGATTTGAAAATACTTTTAGCAGAACAACAATATATAGATATTTAAGGTTTTGGGACAAACTTTGTTTGTCCTCTGTCTCTCATTTACAAAGACTATAAGTCATATGAACTCCATTTTTTGATAACTTCAACTCATTTCTTGGGTTACCAGGCAATCTGGGTCTCATCATGTCTGATTAAACGCATTTTTTCGATCTCATTTCATCGTTTTGGACAGATGTTAAATATACATATTACTTTTTTGTGAAAAGTGGTGCTATCAGATTAAGGATAGATTTCAACAGTTTTTTCCTTTTGTGCTTGACTCGTCTGAGTTTTCTCGTACTACCGGTGTTCTACAGTTACCGTGTAATCTCGCGTTATCTCTCATGAGATCATCCCCACCATGTGGAAGGGCACACTCAGTTTCCGATTTTCTAAGAATGAGCCATAATTCATTTCTTCGGGTTACAACACAGAAATTACAAATTAGCACAGCCGAAGAATTCATTTACACAATGATTTTTTTAAAGTAAAATTCAAGAACTTAATGTTTTTTCCATTTCCTCTCTTGTACAATTTGACTTTAATGTTGTAAAATGGTTATCATTTTCGTATTGAGTGTGTGTTGCGTGGTGACCTTTGCCACGGGTGACAAATGAGCTATTTGCCAAACTATTGGCGGACTGATTTCACTCTATGATACAATGACCAATCATTGGACAAGATCTTGATTGCTTCGTAGTCTAATTATGATTTCTCACGCGTATGACTTCATAAAGGGCCGTAAGTGAGCTCTGTACAGCGTATGCCTATTTCCTTTTTATCCCCTTAAAACAGCGCACAGAGACCATGTCTCGAGGATGCCAAGTCCACCAGTCGGAGTTTGTGCAGGAATGCAATATAAAAGACTATACAGCATACAGAGTAAAATCCCAGCAGTGACGACAGTGTGATATATAGTTGGTAATAGTTACAAGTGTATTAACGGTGAAATCCGGCCACATAATTGTCAGTTTACCTCAGTTATATAGGGTTTTATTTCAGCTGTTCCCATATGTGCTTATAAAGTAGCACTATGACTTCATTAAGCATTTTTAGTATAAAAAACATGCAGTGATCATAGTTGCAATCCATTAGACGTCATTGGTGTAGAATTATTCAAACTGCTATGTTGTCATCACATTTTATATGCAATCACAATAAAACAATGCAAATATACCAGAAGATACTTAGCCCACCAGCAGAACCCCCGTCTGTTTATAAATCAGTTGCAGGACGGCAAATGGCCTTAATCAACAAATGTTCTAAATAGATTTAGTCACCATACTCACACGTGTTAATTTCAACACATGAGATATTCCTGCTTATCTCCCTCGCACATTTAAATGGTATATTTTTTCACTGTTACATGCACAGCGTACATTTACTGTCTTTATAATGTTAAGATCCATTTTCAGCTTAGTAGACAATCATTGGACTGAATCGTTCCATGTATTTCCATGCAAACTTGTATAGTGTCATTGTTTATGATGATCCGAGAGATTAACTTGCAGTTAATAGTTGAATGAACCATTCGACTGTCTTGAATAGTTTTTCAATTTACTTTCCGTATAAGAATAGTTTCAAGAGAACATTCTACACTTGTAGCCTGGAAGAAAAAGTTTAATTCGTGACAGCGGTACTCTGATGTATATAAGTAAAATTCTGAGCAAGAAACATCTGGCTTTAATCATTGTTAAGGACAAATTAAAATAGACCAACACAAGTTGCGGTTTTACTTAACTGCCTGCATGACTATAACGACACGCTCTTTTTATGTGTGTATTTACGAGATTCGAGGGTCGGCCGTTAATATATGGGGAGTCACTGTGCAGGCAGGGGAAATTTTCTATGTATATTTATACCATTTTTGTAAATAAATTTTGTTTTTAAGGTGGGAATATACGATGAGAAAATCGCATGAGATGAGGAAATATCACTGAATGCCAATCCTCTTATTACTTTCATACATAAACCCTGTGTGTAGAGTATATGAAAGTTTAATCTGAGTTAGGTATTGAGAGGTGGGGAATAAATGATAACTGTACTCTGCTTGCTGTATATGGTTTGGCTTGAGCCGAGAAAAGAATAGTTTTACCTTGGTAACACTAACTTTAACTAACCTCGACCTGTAGATATATTGACCCATGCATGTAGAGTTCCTGTCAGTACATCGGTTTAAAGGGTGTCCAAATTTAGCAGGGAAAAACCAAGGTGTTTAAATGGGACATCAGAAAATATTTTCTTGTCGTCTTTCTTACGTTATGTACATAAGATTTCTTCTGTGATACCTCCATGATCAGTATTTGTGTCCGTGGAGGAAACCAGCTAGGTTTCCATCGCTCATCGCTAAGATCATGACTCCTATGACGTAGACCGCAGCTGAGACTGGGCGAGCTGGATTCGAACACGCGACCTCATTGTTAAAGAATCTATATCATTAGTCCAGCAAATG